>NW_020838018.1:1777315-2039214 GCF_003676395.1 Aethalodelphis obliquidens
CCCCTCCACCTCCTCCCCAGCTACTCCCTCAGCCCCTCCACCTCCTCAGCTACTCTCTGCGGAGGAAGCGGCATGAATGAGGAGTCGTAAAGCACATATACACACTACAGGAGTGCACACTGAATCAATGTTAACACAACAACACAAGCGACACTGCGGTGTTGTGATACAGTGGGGACACTCCCCAGTGCTGGGGAAGGTCCACCAGACCTCACAGCCACACTCAGCCACATTGTAGCAGAAACAAGTGTTGGGGAGAAGCAGGTGTTTTCAAGCCAACACCAATCCCCGTGGTAGCTCTAACTGTGATTTTACCTAGATTTAAAGCTTTTTTTCTAAAACGCACGGCCACGACGTCAGCTTTTACTACCACCCCTGCTCCATGAACCTGAAAATGTCTAAACTCTGGGTCCATCTGACTCCAAACTCAATCAAGCCCTTTCTTTGAGAGCCTGACTGGGCTGCCCCAGAGCGACCTCTGCCCTCTCTTCCCAAACTGTGTGTCGGCACCACCCCAGGACTCTCCCTCAGTCCGCACCCCCTTCCACCCCTGCTGTCCACCCTCCTGCAGGGCTTTGAGAGCACACGGTCCAGACTCACCTACAGACGTCCTGGTTGGAGCCCCCTGTGCACCCGGAGTCCGTGTGATTTCAGGGGCTGAGAACCAGCAGAAGTGCCACCGCACTGCCTGCCTTTCCCTGCGTGACCCTGCCTTCCTGCTCCACACACCCCGGCTGTGCCCTGCTGGGTACATCTCCATCATACCCACCTCCCGAAATCCTGGCTGTCACTACAGCTTGGCTCACGGGCCAGGGCAGCCTGAAAACTGCCCTCAGAATGGATGCCTGGACTTGACCGAGCTTTGCTTACTGGGTCCTGTGAAAAGTTATAAGCGAGAAGAATAATGAACATCCCACCAAAAGGTAAAGGTGAGAAAGTGACTGTTCACAAGAGTAAAGCAGGCACTCCTGCCGGACTCCAACAGCATCACTCATGACAGAGGTTTCTACCACGCTTTGCTGTTTGTTTCTACTACCCTTGCACTCTGAGTGACCCAGGGCACGTACAGTATCATGAGACAGGAGGTCACTCAGGTCCCTCGTGTGCAACTCTCTGGGGTGTGCACATGCCTGACCATAAACACTGGACACCTGAAGGAGCCCTTGGTGTGGGCCAAGAGACTTGGCACCGATAACGGGGCAGCAGCCGTGCGGACCCCTGCTGCCTCTGGGAGCGGCAGTAACTTCCACTCCCCAGCAACCTCCGGATCCTTCAGAGCCCTGAGGAGGTGGGTTTCATGTGCTGCTGATGCAGAGAAAGAGAGAAAATGCAACAACTGGCCTGGAGCCAAGATCAGAGCTGGGACTCCCTCCCTCCAGGGTCTCGCATTACCCAGAGGCCTTGTCAGCACCTGACAGCTCAGGACAGCCCATCACACTGGGGGTGGGGCGGGCACGTCACAGTGAGCAGGACAGAAACCGCTCTCTGGGGAAGCCTCGTGTCTCCAGTTTGAGCTGATGCTCCTTCTGCCCTGGAGCCGGCAGCTCCCAACCCTCCTTCTCCAGGAACTCAGGGGAGAGATGAGGGGCGTCCCTGCTGCACGGCTGGCACTTCAGAAACAGTGGTTTCTTCTCTTCACCATTTGGTGAAGACGTCACAGAATCTGCCCAGAAAGAACCATCTGGAATCTGGGGCTGGCAGAGGACTGCACTCAGGGCTGCCAGGGGCAGTATCCTGCACCCCCAGGTGCTCACGGCCCCCTCCGAGTGGCCTCCGGGAAGCACGTGTGGTTGCACCAGGGGAGCAGACTCCTCTTGCCCTGCACAGGGCCCCCAGACCCAGCTCGGCTGCAGAAGGACAAGAAGGTCTCTCCTCTCGGCCGAGGCGGGAGGGACAGGCCTGGGAGCCTCACCAAGCCCAGACCCAAGCGGGGATTTCTTTTTTAAGTCCGAACCACAAAATGCCACTCTCTTTGCCTTCATATCTAGTGATTCCTTAAAAATACACAGCAGAAGTACAAAGTCAGGCCAGCTCAACCACAGGCCATCATCCAGCTCGAGTCGGCAAAGGCCGGAGCCAACACGAGGCCCTCTTCTTTCAATCCTGCCTCCCTCCCCGGACGTGGCCTTCCCTCCCAGCTTGGCAAAACCCATTAGGGAATCCACACGCTCCGGCAAAAGTGCCGTGAAGGCCCAGGTCGCCTCACCCTGACAGGACACAAAGGAACAGCCATGTCCCATCATCTTGGGCCCAATTTCTCCTCAGTATTGATTTTAGACTTCCAACGGTTCTCTACTGTGCACATACCACTCGCACAAACCTTTGAGTCTGACTCGCCAGCTTCCACATCCCTTCAAGGGGACTTCAGGAACGCCAACTCAGCCCTGGACCGGCTGAGCACCTTGCAGCAAAGCCTGTTACTTTGAGACTCTGCTGCCTCTGTACCGTGGTCAAACCACACCAGCCCCCACCCAGTCAACGGTGGACCAAGAAGCCTCTGTCTGTCTGACCCTGAGGTGCTGTGGAAGCCGCCAGGAAGGTCAGAAGGGCACACAGTCCAGAGAGACGGCCATATTGGAAAAATCAAATGCCTGTATCCCTCCAGATGGCAGGAAGGTGCCTGCGAGTCACCTCTGCTAGAATTCCCAGTGTGAAGCGAAGCCCAAGTCACAGTGAGGCATCTGAAGTAACCACACACACCCCACAGTCCGGGAATTCACTCTGAAGTCGCCATACACGGAAGAGACCACCCACATTTCACAAGCCACTGCTGGCCGGACCCGGGTCCTATTAACCTGCAACCTGCCCGGAGCCCAGCCTAATGGCCCCAGGGCCCGCAAAGGCCCTGTCCTTTCAGCAGATGGAATTCCACAGCAGACAGGGCGGTCCCTTTCTGAGCCCTGTGTCACCTTCCAGATGATTCAGAACGTGTGAGACACGGAAAAGTGGCAGCTGGAGCATCACCATCACACTGTCATCTTCCAGGTGGAAAACTCCAGCTGAGGGGTTAACCAGCCTCGCTCTGTCTCCTGCCGTGCCCAGGAGGCACCTCCGCTCTGGGACCACTGCTAGGGAGCGGGTTAGGAATGAAGCAGGAACAGAGGCAGAGAGAGGCAGAGAGAGGCCAGGAGGTCTATCCTCCCCATCCATGGGAACCAAAATTAACTGAAAAATCTACATGACATTCTGAACATTCTTAAACCACATACAACAGCTCCACACCCCCTCCCCCACTAGGGTCGTGCCAACCTGTCCCTGTGGAGGACGGTATCTCGGCCCAGAATGACTGTGCCCAGAATGACTGGGCACAGGGGCAAGGCACCTTCCTCAGCATCGGCCACAGTTACACCAGGTGCCCGGCCAGGGTAAGGCCTCTGAGCACTGCACACATTCGCCACCTGGCGCATGCTGGGCACCCTCGTCCAGCAACAAAGGCCACGGGGATGCGATGTAGGGATGGAATAGAGGGCACCCCAAATGTGGTTCTAGAACAGCGCCAACCGGAGGAAAGGACTTGGTTTTCTAACATCTCAGGACCCTTTTTGGTAAGATGCACATGGTTTTAAAGGCTGAGTAAATGTGAATAATTGCGCTGCACTCATCTCTTTTCTGACCATCGGACTTACTCAGCTGATAGAAAATAGGGGTGTGTGCACACATCAAACATCCCCGTTCTGTTGAGGATGTCAAAGCTTGGAGGCCTCGCTTCCTGCCGAGCTGGACCTGGAGCATGGCCATCTGGCTGGGCCATCCGCCCCAGGAACAACCACTCCTCCTTGGGCGCCCCCTGCTAAGACCAACCCGAGGCCTGGGCGAGGTGCCAGGCCTCCTCGTGAGCATGTAGTCCCACGAGAGACACAGGGTCAGGCCTTCCTCATCCAGTGGGTCCCTGATGACCGCCGCGTCCAAGGAGGTCCACCTGACTCCTGCTATCCTCATGTCATGGGACATGGAGCAGGAAATCATAGGGGGCAAATGTCCACCTGTGGAGGGTCCGGCAGGTGGGTCCGTTGGGTCCCTCGGTGTGGGCTGCTGCCCCCTGGGGTGGGAGTGTGCGCCTGGTGGACTGGCCTCAGACAAAAGTGGCTTGGTCCCCGGTCCTGGGAATAGGTGCTTCCCTTGTCTGCAAAGCTGGCTGTGGGCCAGGCCTTACCCAGGCACTTCTGCTTTCCCTGCGACCACAGAGAAGGACGTGGTCTAGACAGATCCTCCTGGGCAGTGTGGGCACCACTTCCCATGAAGGTACTTCCTTATGCTCCCAGCGGTCACGGATTCAGGACACTGCCACCCCCACTGCCACAGCTGCCCTCTGGGCTCTACACTCGGTGCCACCAGTCAGGTCCCTGCTGGGGACATCTGAGTCACTGCATGTTGGACACAGCGAGGGACTCAGGCAGGCCTGTGAGCACCTGCTGAGGGCCAAGTCCAGGCACAGATATGGGGGCCGGGCATACCTGCAGCCCCCCAGGTGGGCACTGGGCAGCAGAGCAGACAGTGGGAATCCTGGGCCAGACTCCAGGCACGCCTCTCAGAGCTGCACACATGTCAACCCGGTAAATCCTCAGAGCCCCCGAGGACTTGGCCCTTCATTTCAGACAGGAGGAATCTGAGACACAGACAGCTCTCAGCCCTGTCCGGCCGTCCACCTCTACCAGGACGGCGCTCTCCCCTGCACTGGGACCCTGACAGCACTCACACCAGCCCTTCCTCTAGGTGTGGGGTGATGGGCGCCCCCAGGGAGGAAGTGCTCCCAGAAGAGCAGAAAATGAGCTCCAACTCTGGGCTGGCTGTGGGGATACCAGGAAAAGCAGAATTCTCATCCTGACCTTTGACCTTGTCAGCGGCCAATGGGGCTTCCCTCAGGGCTGGCTTGGCCCGGCCCTGCCTACCTTCCATCAGCCCCCTGGCGTCCTTCTCAGCCTCCGGGTGCCTCAAAGCCCCCCAAAGCCCTGGGTCTGGAAATTGATAAGGAGGGGCAGGGAGGGGCCCCTGGGTAGAAGTCATTCATCTCAGGCCCAGGAAGCAGCGCAAGCCAGGGCACCGACAGCCAAGGTGGCCCCAGCTCCTTCCGCAGCAATGGTCACCAGGCACCTGACCACCTGACGCAGGTCTGGAGGCAGCTCCCCCTACCCACCAGGGGCCCCACAGCCAGCAGCCACACCATCTCCCCCTGGTTACCTCTAGTCTTAGCGTCACTCGTCACCCGTGAGAAGCCAAGCAGATGCAAGGGGTAGCGCTGACTTCCCCATTATCACTGCAAGAGCCTTCCCAGGGCGGGGCCAGGAACGGAGTGAGTCAGGCCACCTATGACCCCAGGAATACACTGCCGTCTCACAGGGATTCTTCCTTCCAGCAACCGTGTTCATCAACAGATATTCGCAGATAAGAGTACAAAGGGCTGGAAACTTTCAGAAGCCACATCTGTGTCGAGCAGTGGGGTCAAGCGTCTGAAACCCACCGTCTCACCCCAGGCCTGCTCCCCACGTCACCTCGCCACTCCTCAGGGCTGGAAAGCAGAAATTTCCCCACTCCCACGTCGGAGACCCTGACCTAGGTGGATCACATCACGTTAGTAAACACATCTGCCTAACTGGGCTTATTTAAATCCAGTTTCTCATCAAAATCTCAACTTGTTCCAAGTTAGGAGCCCAGCAGACACTTTGTAAAGGACGGTTCTGGCCAAGGACGGCAGCTGCATCTCAATCTCCAGGCCATCCACATGTCCCCACCTCCAGGAGATGCCTTTCCCCAGGGCAGTCCGGGAAGCACGCCCTTTCCAAATAAATGCACTTTGCTAACTAGGTCAGGCAGGAGTGCACACTACCCATCGTTTCTTGCTAGCTTAAAAAAAAGGCGTAAGAGTGAAATGAAATAATTCACACAAACTGCAGCCTGCACAGTGAATGAAGAGGGACTACTTTCATGCTCAGAAGGATGTGGTTTCTGTTCAATGTCAAGCTGTTTCAGACGGGACATTCTGCTAGACGGGACAAACTCAACTGACAATACCACCTCATTAAAAATTCTATAACTACAACCAAAGGGGAGAGGGAGATGGGAGGAATTGGGAAACGGGGATTGACATGTATACACTATTCATAGTATGTATAAAATAGATAACTAATGAGAACCTACTGTATAGCACAGGGAATTCTACTCAGTGCTCTGTGGTGACCTGAATGGGAAGGAAATCCAAAAAAGAGGGGATATATGTATACATATAGGTGATTCACTCTGCTGTACGGTAGAAACTAACACAACATTGTAAAACAGCTATACTCCAATAAAAATTAATTTAAAAATAAACAAATAAGAATTATGTTAACAACAACAACAACAACAAAAAACAACTCCATAACTACAACACTTTGGAAAAGACATTTCCGAAGTTGCTGCTTCACCCTGACCTGTGGTCAGAGGGGGGTACCCAGTGGGTGGCTCTGCAGGAGGCTGCCCAGGACAGGCTTCAGGCTTGGGATGGCAACCACACCCAAAGCATCCACGGATGACAGAAGTTTCTAGAAACATTTCAGCCACAGGGAGGGGATTATTCAGAGGCGAGGACATACATAACAAGGCTCTCCCAACTTGCAGACCAGAAACTTGAAGCTTCTGCTCCAGCTTGCCCAGCCCATCCCTGCCCCGGCCCCCTACCCTGCGAGGTCCCTGGGGCATCTCTCTGCTCTCTCCAAAAACCAGGAGAGCCACGCTGGGTAACCCCCCTCCCTCCCTCCCGCTCATGCACGGAACCCACCATCAGTGGATTACAAGCCCCTCAGTCTTCAGTGGAAAACAACTTACTGCCTTCCTGGAGGTGCCTGCTGCCAGGCTGCCAAGCCTCCCCCCACACCCCGACCCTGGCAGGAGCTGGCACCTGGCCAGCAGCACAGCCCGTGGACCACGTCTTTCCAGGCCAAGGGGACCTGCAACAGTTATTGCTCACTGGTGAGGGCGGAGCTGGGCCTGGCTTTCTGGAGGAGTCTAACAAGCTCTGCCACGCTTCTTTCCTCGGACTCAGCAATCCTACAAGTTCAAAAGGATGCCAGCCCAGGAATCTTTACCTCCATGTCACTTTAACGAAAATAAAAATTTATAATCTAAATGTACACTCATCAGGAACTGGCTAAATAAATAATAATATTATAGCACGCTCTGCCATCAAGTTAATGCTTGTTGACAAACACGGATGAACACAATACATTATTAAATGCAAAGAGGAGACGATAAAACAGCACTTAAATATAAGCTTATTCATGTAAAAAAAATAGCCAGGAAAGCTCACGCCCAGAAGGGTGTGGGCATCACTATTCCAAGCGCTCGCTGGAGCTCAGTCCCTGATCCCAACAGGGCAGCATTACCTGCCTTTGCAGGGGAGCTCTCTGGGGCCAACTGCACCTGATCTTGGAGCCCAGGGCACCAGGCAAGCTGGCCATGATCGCCTGTCGGAGGCGGAGAGGAGGCAGGTGCGGGAGGTGCTCAGTTCTGGGCAGGGGACTTCTGGGGCATCTTTAAATATTTTCTTTAGACTTTTCTGTATCTTCTCATTTTTTTACATTAGGAAATGCATTTTTCAGTACTTTTCTTACAAAACAATCATGTCATTTCCAAACAACAGCAGCTTCTCCAGATTCTTTCAGTCTGTTTGCCCCTAGGCCACCCCACAGCGAAGGGGAAGGTGGCCCCGAGTCCCCCCAAGAGTGCAGTCCTGCCATCCTCACAGCCGCATTCGAGGACTTCCAGTCCTCAGCCAGACCAGAATCTGCATTTTCAAATCCCCAGCACGACTCTAGTTACCCGTGTCTCCATGTCCCAGTCACACCACGTTCCCCTCTGCATCTGTGCCGCCCTGCCCCATCAAGTCTGACCCGTCCATTTACCCAACAAGAGAGACGTAAATTAGTCCGGGTGCTGGGCCCAGCTGCCTGGGTTTGAGCTCTGTGTCCCCGTACCAGCTGTGTGACCCAGGCCAGCTATTTAACCCCTGAGCCCCTCGGATTCTGAGCTGTAAGAGCTGGCCTCAAAAAGTACGTGGGTTATTATGACAGCACTTGGCACGAGAGACGGTAACCACTAATGTCACAGATGATATTAAAATCTACCACGGAATGGCCTGGGCCATTTGCTAAGCCTTTAACAAGATCATCATACTGTAGCTGCCGAATCCTGCTAAGGGCAGCAGCCATAAAAAACCAATTCTGCCGGGACTTGCCTGGTTGCACAGTGGATAAGACTCCACCTGCTAATGCAGGGGACACGGGTTCGATCCCTGATCCAGGAAGATCCCACATGCCTCGGAGCAACTAAGCCTGTACGCCACAACTACTGAAGCCCGTGCACCTAGAGCCCGTGCTCCGCAACAAGAGAAGCCACTGCAATGATAAGCCCTCGGACTGCAACAAAGAGTAGTAGCCCCCGCTCGCCGCAACTGGAGAAAGCCCACACGCAGCAACGCAGACCCAACGCAGCCAAAAATAAATAAATTAATTAATTAAAAAAAAAACCAAAACACACACACCAACTCTGCCAAGTTTCACGTTTTGCTCTTTCGACAACAACTTTTCCCCAAAGAAACTGATCAGAGAGGGAAGGAGCTTTGTCCTTGGCGCCTGAGGAAATCCACCTCTTCTGCACACCTCCAAGCAGCACTGATCTCAGCCTGTGACTCTCATGTCCTATCCTAAAAGATGTCACCCTGCAGGGTGGCACCTGCTTACCGGAGGACATCTTGGGACAGGTGCTGCTGACGAGAGCAGCTGCCTCATGCAGTGACCTAACATTCATACTCCACAGCAGAAAGAGTAAGAAGACCCGTGGAAGGGAGGAGGGCACTTGGGTTGCCCAGAGCCAACCTGTGAAAGCCAAGGCCAGGAGAGGCATCCCCTGGCCTTGCCGGCGCACCAGAGTGAGGCTCACACGGGGACAGCGGGAGCAGTGCCCACAGCTCCAGGCGCCTCAGACACCTGCACTGGCTCTCATGGTTTGTTGGGAAAGAGACTTTACCTCGGTAGGGTCTGGGAAAAGTTTCTGATACAGTCTTTACCTGAAAGGGGATGATATCAACAGTACCTCTGGCGGAAAGTATAACCATTTCCAAAAGCTTGTTCCTGCATTAAACCCACCTCCCCCCCACACACAGCCGAGAGCACAGTCAAATCCCACCCCAGAGAGGGCACTCCCACCAAAACCCAAGTTCACAGAGTCCAGGGGTACGGCATCCTGCACACCCAACCCAGCAAGAACGGGTAGGGTAGGGAGGGGGGTGCTGGCGTAATACTCAGACCTTCTAACTTTCAGAAAATTATACAGAACAAGCCAAAAACAGCCATAAAGGAAATGAATCCACTGGCCTGGCTGGCACAAAGCTAATCTAGAGCCACACAGATGCTTCTCGAAACCAGTAGCCCTATTGAGGGGCTAAGACACTAAATCCCACAGAAACATATAAGCTGGAAAAGATGCGTCCCAGGTCCCAAGCCACAGCAGAAGAAGGGGCTTGAATCTAAAGTCCAACTGGGGTAGTTTGTTGAATTTAAAGGTCGCATAGGGCTTCCCTGGTGGCGCAGTGGTTGAGAGTCCGCCTGCCGATGCAGGGGACACGGGTTCGTACCCTGGTCTGGGAAGATCCCACATGCCGCGGAGCAGCTGGGCCCGTGAGCCACGGCCGCTGAGCCTGTGTGTCTGGAGCCTGTGCTCCGCAACGGGAGAGGTCAAAAAAGGGAGAGCCCCACACACCGAAAAAAAAAAAAAAAAAAAAAAAAAAAGGTCACATAAGCTAAACTGTGTCACTGGAGAGGACACAAAGAAGGTCTGTGACAGGGCATAATCCAACCAGAGGCAGGGCCGGGGGCACCAAGGCACCCAGAGCCAGGCTGCTGGGCCCTGCACCTTAAACCAGCAGCAGCCCGGACAGCACCGAGGAGGGGGTTGGCTGCGGGGTCCTGCTCACTTCTCCTGCTGGGCACCTGGGAAGGCACTCCTCCTGCCCTGTTCACACTGTCCTCTGTCCTCTCCGTACTGCATGCCTGGGGACCATGGCTGCTCGCCTGGCCCTGAACGCATGAGTGCCTCATGTACAGTGCACGCTCGGTCAGGTCCCTGGGCAGGAAGAGACGCTAGACCAGGGATGACTGATCCTGCCCCCGAGCAGGGGGCTCCTTCTCAGTGCAGCTGAGGTCAGGGCAGAGCGCCAGCACACTTCCTGCTCCCACCGTCCAAGTCCCCCAAGACACACCACCTCCTCCTTCCCTCCTGTTGTTAAATCCTACTGTCCTTTGCAAGCCAGCAGGACTTCCAGCTGCTTCTGAGCTGCTCTAAACCCCTGCAGCACCTGCAGACTAGAAGGTGATGCAAAGCTCCATGCCAGGCCAGCAGTAGCAGCAGCGGAGTCCACGGGCACATTCACGGCCCCCCAGCAGCATTCCAAGTTTGCACAAGCTATGTCTGCTTAAGCCCTCTAGGTACTTCTTACCTAAAGTTTGAATACCACTGGTCTACATGACACAATTTCACACTAGATTTTACATTTTCTTTGCTGGTCAATAATGATTTCATTTGTCTTGTCTCCATAAGTGATTGTGAAGTCCTCTTAGCACAAAACCGCATCTTAACGGACCTACGTTGGTTTCCTATGGCTGCTGTAAAATAATACCACAAACTTGGTGACTTAAAACAGCATACATTTATTATCCCAACTGTTCTGGAGGTCAGAAGTCTGACATGGGACTCACTGGGCTAGAATTCAAGAGCTGGTTGCATTCCTTCTGGAGGTTCTGTGAAGAATTGTTACCTTGCCTTTTACAGCTTCCAAAGGCCTCCTGCATTCCTTGGCTGGTGGCCCATTCCTCTACCTTAAAGCTAGTGAAGAGCACAGGCCAAAGAGCCCGCTTGAGCATAAGGATTATTTTGAGCTGAAGGCAACTGAGAACAGCAGATACAAGAAAAGCTCCCTGCCCTCCCCCATTTGCCTAAAAGCAGGACATAAATTCTCTCTGTAAAAGTGTACCGGAGATGACACTGAGATGAGTCTGCATAATTAACCTTACTCAACATCCTTTATCTACCATATGCTTCCTAGTCACCTTCCCACAATTTACTATCCCTAGGGACCCAACCCCCCTTTCCTTCGTCTTGTCACTTCAAAATTTATTGCCCTTTGTTAAAGTAATATATAAGACCCAAGTTTAACTGCTTCTTTGGGTTTTTACTTCTTTCGTGTGAAGTCCCTGTGCATATAACAATATTAAATTTTGTATGCCTTTCGCCCCTTTAATCTGCTGTCAGTTTAATTCACAGGCCCCAATCACCGAACCTAAGAGCAGAGGAAAAGTTCTTCCTCCCCTATGCCAGCAGCACAGTATCTTCTCTCTTCTCTGCCCTTCTGACTCTCTTATTACGATCCTGTGATTACATTGAGGGCCTACCCAGATAAACCAGGATAATCTCCCTATCTCAAGATCCTTAACTTAAATCACATCTGCAAAGTCCCTTTACCGTGTAAGGCAACACAGTCACTCCAGGGACTAGAATGTAGACGTGTTTAGGGACCTGCAGACCCCCTAGCAGAGCCCTACTGCCATTCAGTAATGTGGCCCTACAAGGGCACAACTCTTAATTTTTCTCCTAGAAAAAAATAAGGTTTTTAGGTGGTCTCCCAATTTCTTGATACTGAAAAGTAATTAAGATTTACTTTTTTAATACTGGGAAGTCCAAACAAGACCCATCTGCCTTTGAGGGCTGAGTTAGCCAGCTGGCCTGAGAGCTAAGAGTCCACGTAGGTGCCGTGTTGGATGGGGGCCGCTGAGAGGGGAGAATGCCACTCCTGCACACCCTCCATGAGGTCAGACAGCGTTGGAGATGCCAACACAGAAATCCAGGCTAGGAAAAGTCAGGATGAGGGCAATCGTAAAGTAGCATGTATTTTAAGAATGCTGGTTGAATAAAAATGCAAATGATTGTTAATAGGAACTAGAAAATAAGAAGGAAACCACACATTCCAAGGTAATCTTGACTTGATGAGTCATTCAGATGCAAATTTTATCCCAATTTTGGAAGGATTTACAAACACCCCCATTCACAGCCCTATTCCTATGTTAATTCTAATCTCAGAACTCTCCCTCCACAGTTCCCAGCCTGGGCACTTTCCCGCCACTGTCTCTTTTTATGAGGCCCTTAAGCACAGGCAGCTTTTTCAAGCTGGCACGGCAGAATTTCTGGTGTGTCTCTGGCCACCCCACCCCGTTCCGGACCCCCAGGGACAGAGCCCTCCCCAGTTCTCGGACTTTCACACACTTGAGTCCGACTGGACTCAAGGCCCGTGGCCTTCATCGGCTTCTTACCAAGCACATGTGAAAGGGAGAAACCAAGAGACCTAAGCAATCCAAACAATAAAGGGAGGTGACAAACGACTCCCTGCCCCATATCCACATCTGCTGTGACACATCCACAGGGACCTGAATCAGCTGCCCAAGTAAAGGACCCAGGAGCCTCTCCTGGCCAGCAGAGCACCTGCCCTGCATCACAGCCTCAGCCCTGGACGCCTGCTGACCTACTGCATGGACAGATGGACTTCTCACAGACAAACTCCTCCAGTCCTCTAGAAGAGTGACTGGTCATTCAGGCCCTGGTCAC
The DNA here is from genome assembly GCF_003676395.1 of Aethalodelphis obliquidens. NCBI lineage: Eukaryota > Metazoa > Chordata > Mammalia > Artiodactyla > Delphinidae > Aethalodelphis > Aethalodelphis obliquidens. Next base: position 1,789,943 of record NW_020838018.1, read on the forward strand.
TCGGGTGGGGGGGATAGAAGGACACCTGCCTGCTTACTCAGCCCACTCCCATTCAACTGATCCGTGAGAAGTGGGAAAACAAAACCCCATCGGCACGAATAGTAAGAAGATGCTGGGATGCACTAAGTACTCAGCCTTACTGTACACATCTCCTCGTCAATGAAATGGGGATGACTGGAACTCATCCCAATTATTGAGAGGATTAAACAAGGTGCCACATGTCAGGCACTCAGAACTAAAAAACCAAACTCTGATTTTTATACATTCTTCTACCCGGTAGTTTATAGATCCTCCTGGATTCTTCTAGTAGGAAATAACAAATCATACCATCTGGAAAAAAGAAAGGAAGAAAAGAAAATGCTGAGCCTCTTGGCAGCAAACCCTAAAGAGCCAAGCCCCTGCTGCCAGGCCCGGCGGCCTCCCCTCTCCCGGGGCCACACTTGCCGCCGGCTCCCTGACCCCACCCTGGCCATGGGCAGGATGGCGCTCAGGATGCGGTCTGGCCCGGCCGCCCCATCCTCACGGGGAGCTCTGCTGCCCAGGGCGTCTGTCCCGACACCTGGGTCTCCAGGGTGCAGCCCGGGTGGGGCCACAGGGACGGGCCACGGGCAGCTGGGCCCACTGGGGCCACGACAAGGCGCCGTTCAGCAGCGGGACAAGGCCCCGCAGTGAGCCTCCCTCGGGCCATGGAACACGCTTGCCCCATTCTTGTCCCTTTCAATGGTCGGCTGTGCTCCATCGATGTGGGCCCGATTGTTCTCCTGTGTGGGCTCATTCAGGGGGGCGGGCAGGGCCAGCCCAGGCCGAGGGAGGAGGAGGCAGGAGCTCCTGTTCCCAAGAAGAAAGGCCCTTAGAGCGCTGCAGGGAGGGGGGAGGGGTCCTGCCGAGGGCGCGCCCCTCGGTGCCCAGGGATCACACAGGCCTGGCCACGCAGTCACCGAGGGCCTCTGAGATCCGGGGAGAGAATGGGAAGCTGCCCTTCTTCCTGGCTCCCCTGCAGGGCCCCGGGCAAGCCCCTCAGCCCCTCCAAGAGTCAGTGTCCAGCCTTGAAAACAGGGACAGTCGTGGCATCTGGTCATGTGGTGGCTGCAAGGTGGCAACGAGGGTGAATGGGGACGTGGTGTGTGCAGAGCACCTCTGCACCGCTGGCCAAAAACCAACGCGGGAAGAAGTGCTGGTAAAGGAGCGCCTCTTCTGTCTCCTGACCACTGCCCATCGGCACATCCTCCCATGAGCGGGCCTGGGACCGCCACCCCGTCTGTGGGGTTGGCTGGGCGGGGGCACACGAGCACCAGTGTGGCACTGGCCGTCCCCCGCGGGGGCTGGAAGGGGGCACAGCGTGGGGATGGTGGTGCCCACACATGGTCGTGAACAAACGCGAGGAGATGGGCAGACACGGCAGGCTCAGCCTCCCAGACACGGCTTCCAACCGGCACCCAGCACCACACCAACCTCCCCCTTCCCCAAAATGAAGAACCTGCACCTCTGCTGCTGCCATGAGCAACTCTGGGCTCCATGAGGGGAGGACACGGGCCTGGGACACAGCGGTATCTGGTGACAGCAGGCGCCAACCCACATGTGCTGCCTGCAACAGGCACAGACTCTGGTGTCTACCTCTGGTTATGCGGCCACCAGGACAGAGGACTGGCTGACAAGTCCTGGGCTGAAGGAAGCTGGGTCGTGATGTGGGCAGACACAGATGACTGCCACGCACACTGGGTGTCTGAGCCTCAGTCATAAGCTGGATTGGGACTGGCCGCACCCATCTGACGGACGGAGCTACACTGTATGAGAGGTCCATGCCCTGCCCCAGCAGGACAGTAACTTGCTCTGTCCCAGACCTCAACTCTAAAATCCCTTAAACACAGCAACCAGGTCCATCCCACCTGCTGAAACAAACAGCGCCCAGGCAGCTGCCAGCACGATGGCCTCTGCCCTTTCTAACTGGATGGTTCCTAATGAGCCACAGAGGCAGTGGGAGGGGGTCAGTCTGTGCTAGATGCAGGAAGACTGTGACAAGGGGCGGTGATGCAGACTCTGCAGGGAGCAGCCCCACCTGACCCAGGCACCTGTCCCGTGACCTCTCACACCTTCCTCTCCCTCAGAGCCTTTGGTGACAGTGCCCTGACCTGCAGGCTTGGAGACAAGATGCAGGAGAAGCAGGAGGGCCACAGCTGGGGTGGGCTCTGTGAACGCCACGCCCTGGGATGGCTTGGGGTCGACTTCCAGAGCCTCCCAGGGCCTTGTGATGGTTCCCATCAAAAGTCCAAGAAGACATGCTCCGTGACTTGGTCAATGGAGCCAGGTGACTGTGACCCTCAGCTAGTGACAGAGCTGGGCTCATGAAATTCGGGAAAATATTAATCTATCCCATCATGAGTTAAAAGCTGCTCCAGTCAAACCAGCGTTATGAAAACACTTTATTTTGTTCGTGAGAAACACGAACGTTTCTGGCTTTAAAAATATTTTGAGGCAATGGACTGAAATATTCTTTATACTCATTGACTAGAATTATATATAACTTATGTATTGTAGTCTGCAACATGCTTTACAATTTTAGAATATTTTCATAGACTTATAATATATGAGCTATATGTTTTTAAAAACAGAGTTTCTTTGAATCCTTTAAGGTCTGCTTGCCGCGAGTCAAAACCACTCTGGTCTGTAAATTGCCTACGAAGATGATTAGCTCTGAAGGCAATTTTCTTAAAGTAGCAGTAACATTAAAAGAAACACTTGGGGGCTTCCCTGGTGGCGCAGTGGTTAAGAATCCGCCTGCCGATGCAGGAGACACGGGTTCGATCCCTGGTCCGGGAAGATCGCACATGCCACAGAGCAACTAAGCCCAAGCGCCACAACTACTGAGCCTGCGCTCTACAGCCCATGAGCCACAACTACTGAGCCCATACGCCGCAACTACTGAAGTCCGCGTGTCCTATAGACTGCGCTCGGTAACAAGAGAAGCCACAGCAATGAGAAGGCTGTGCACCACAACGAAGAGTAGCACCCGCTCCCTGCAACTAGAGAAAGCCCGCATGCAGCAACGAAGACCCAACGCAGCCAAAAAAAATTAATTAATTTTAAAAAATTTAAAAAAATAAAATCTGTATCTTAAAAAAAAGGAAACACTTGAGGAAACACTTTTCTTCTGTGATTAAAGAGTTCACAAAAAAATTAAGGTACCAAAAAAGAGGCTAAGGGTTTCAAACAGCAGCCTTTGCCTTCCGCAAATAACGAGATGCAAAATTTAATTCCGCTTCCACTGAAAACGTGCTCCTCTGATCAGCACTAGCTCAGCAGACCAATCTCAAGATCTCTGCAGCCCACTCAGGCCCCAGAGTGTATCAATGGGTTGATTCAATTTATGGTAAACAGCAAGAGAAGTGTCTATTTTTATAAACCTATTTACAGGTACTTGCACCTTTACAAAAAGTTAGCAAAGAACCAAATGCACAAACTTAGGTCAAATGAAAACCAGCTGACCCATGTTCAAGCTCACCACATCTCAGCATCAATTTTAAGCATGAATACAACCTTATTTGGCTCAAGAATGCTCCGTATAATAATTCTGCAGTCAGTGCATGGCCTTGGTCACAGCTGCCAAGAGCCAGCTAGGGTGAGCAAAAGCGCCAGGGACAAACCAGCCTGCCTTCTGTCTCACCAAGAACAGTCCAGACAGACAATGGAGGCCCAGTGGTCATCACCTGCCCTCTGACCTGATCCTCCCTGTGTGGGTCACCCAGGACATGGAGCTTCTCTCCTATAGCCCCTCACCTGTACACACCCTACACACTGCTGTTCCCAGCCACGCTGACCCCTTTGGCCCTGTCCTCTGCTCGGGCACCTTCCACATATCAGCCACTCAGGGCATCCTCCACACCCTTCAAATGTGGCCCAATACCCTCTGGGTAACATGTCCCTGATTTTCCAGAAAAAAGGAGGCCACGACGGACAGACCATCATGGGGGCTCTCAGGGGGTCTGCCTGGTGGACATGCCATCTTGGGTACTCTCAGGAGGGTCTGTTCAATGGACAGGTCACCCTGGGGACTTTCAGGGGTATGAGTGGTGGATGAGCCATCATCCAGTTGGGGGAAACATGCGTTTCCAGGCAGACAACCCAAAGGTGCTGAGGCGAGAGCCCAGCACATCAGGGCCAAAGCCAGAAGAGAGATGTGGCCAGAATGCTGATAACATAAGGGTGACCCTGGGCTCTGGCCTGGGGCCAGGCTGTGTCAGGATGCCCCCACCACGAGAAGGGGGCAAAGGGAGCCCAGAGGCAGGAAGAGTGAGAGGGCACAAATCACCTCCCGCCCAGAACTAGGGCTTCCTTCTCAGGGCTGTAGGGTCCCAAACGCCTGGCCCCCTCAGCCCACCTGCCATCAAGGCTGCTTCCTGCGGGCATAACTCCTGGGTCGCTCTCACCATTTCCACCTCCACACCAGGCCAGTGCTTTCTGTTTCCAGCTTTCCTACCTGGACCTGCACTAAAATCCCATTAAACTGTGGCCTCTGATCAGCCCCGCAGCAACAGGCTCCACCGCTGGGACAAAGGGCTGGGGGCCGGCAGTAGGGTGACCTCCTCACACAGGGGGCTATCACCCAGCAGGGCAGGGAGGAGGCAGACGTGGGGGACCGACAGCGCCTCCCAGGGCACACGCCCCACAGCTGGGTTTAAACGTCTCTCCTCCCCACTGGACACGCAGCTCGATGTGCACATGCCCGCATCGTGCAGGTATGGACTTGCTGACTGTCACAGGCGAGGCTGGCGAGCTCGCATGTTACTAACGCCCCCTCCCCGGCCAGGCCACCGGGAGTGCGTCACACGTCCTTCCCACCCCTGCCGGCCACAGCCTCTGGGCCCCAACTAGGTTTACTTCCCCTGTGTGGCCTGGGTCATGGTCAGTGCCACAGCAGTGGGAGGGGCTCTGTGGGACAGAGGCCAAGGAGCTGCCCGGCACCCACCCACAGCCCCATAGGCGCAGAAGGAGTGGCTTCATGTTCTCAAGCTCCCCAGTGTCTATTAAGTATAAAAAGCTCTGCAAGGAGCACTGAACTTGTTACTTGGTCACAGCAGCACAGGAGGAATTATAAGGAAGCCAAGTGCCTGCAGAATCTCAGGAGCGGGGTGCCTGCAGCAAGGAGAGGCAAGTGTCAGTGCGATCTGAAACATCAGAAGAAACTGCCCGGCCAGGGCCACCTCCTCTGCTGGCTGGAAGTACGGAGTCCAAGGTGAAATTTGGAAAGACAGATGAGTTTCACTTCTGCAGGCACCCAACAGCTGGCAAAGAATCAGCACCACACACCCTCCCCGCCTCGAGCTCTTGTGTCAAAACCCACTCGTGGGGGGTTAAGAGCCATGCAGGCCTGGAGGGGTCAGCACTAGACACTGCCCGGCATGGCCGGGGTCCCTGGCCCGCCCTCCTCACCCCTTCCCAGTAAGGAAGCAGACAGACCACCAGGCACAGACCCTGGATCAGCCCTAGGACCTGGTTCAAGTGCACCAGGCAAACACCCACCCCTCGGTGTGCCAGGACTGTCTGCAAACCCTGTCACAAGCAGCCAAGCCCGAGTCTAGAGGACCCGAGTCACCCAGGAGGAGCACGCCTAACAGCGGGCAGACACCACCCCAGCAGCAGCGCCAACTGCCCCCCACCCTCCTCCCTCCTTCCCACGGGGCCTGCCCTCCACCCACAGGAAGGCACCTGGTTCACCTTCCACTGACTGCACAGCAGGTGTGCACGGTCCAGTTGTTCCTGCAGAGCCTCCAGCCACCCAGGTGTCTGGGGGACAAATGAGCCCGCCTGCACAGTGTATCCTGCACCCTACCCACCCATGGCTGCCACCCGAGAAGCAGGCTGGGCCACCAGCAGCTGCCAAAGGAGGACCTTCGTGAGGCAGAGTGACACGACAGCCCTAGGCCTGCAGCACCTACACCCACCCCCGCCCCACCCCACCCCCTCTTCTGCTGAGCCCAGCTTCCCTCTGTGAGTCTGTTGTCATCCTGTGTGGGGTGAGGTGTATGCAGCTCAAGGCACACCTCCACCTGCAGTGTGGGCGGGGCTAGGGCCACAAGAGGGTCAGCACAGGCCCTGACCACACCAGGCTCCCAGTGTGGGTGCAGCCAGGCCAGCTTGGGCAGCACAGTGGGAGCTTGGGCACAGAGGGTGTTTGGGGGACACAGAGGACACGTGGGGAAACAGAGCACTGCTGCTCAGAGGGCCCGAGTCAGTGCTCAGGTGTGAGCTCCTAAGGGCAGCCGGCAGACACGGGGTACCTGGGAACAGCCGCATTCACACACGCCAAGGGCACATGCATCCCACCACGTACACACATGCCCTACCAAGTGCAGAGTACTAGCACCCACACCCAGAGAAAAGCCACACCATGGCAAGTCCCCGACACAATGGTGGAGCCAGTGCAACGTATTATCTTTTCACTCCCCCCATGATAAACTTGTTCTCTGTTTAGTCCCTTTTCCCTTGGACACTACTATTTCACTTGTTTAATGATCTTTAAAAATTCTGCACGTGCAGAGGGGTAATTTTATGCAATGCGATGGTCATTGTGTCCCTTTCCACCTGGCCCTCCCTCCAACCTCCACCATACCTTTGTGCCCACTGCCCCTGGCAGCACAGCCACCGTGTGTCCACCCAAATCTTCCTCTGCCCAGGAGCCATGAGACACATGTAAATGTGGACACGCAGTCATGAGTGCATATATAAGAACAGTCCTGTAACATCTCATTGTGAACACAGAGCTCAGCAAGGGGGTGGGGTTCCTTCATCTGCTATCGAAACACACTGTACATACAGCCACTACCAACGTAAAGTTGGAAAATGGAAGACAAACAGGCCAGTGGTATGGAATGGAGAATCCCTGAAGGTAACCAGTTTACATGAGACCATACTATACCACAGAGCTGAAGTTCAGTTCATTGATCAAAGGATGGATTACTGAATAATTAGTGCTGGTACACTGGAAGGAAATAAAACCGGACTCCCCTCCCTCAAGCATCTTACTCCATATTACGCAAAAGCATTTTAGACACACTCAAGAGCAGAATTTGTACACAAAACAATAAAAGACCTGCCAGGAAGTCAAGAGACAGCCTGTGGAATCTTCCTAACAAACATGGGTACCTGGAAGTCATAAGAGGAAAGAAAGACATATTCGACAATAAAATGATTTCATCTTGATGGCAAATGACACGTTAATAAAAGTAATTAGCAAACAACAGAACTGGGAATAAATGTTTTCAAGGCAGAAAATCAACAACATTTGTAACAAATAAACAGCCCCTACAAATGGATAAGGGAGGGGAAAACACCCTGAGAGAAACACGGGCAAAGAACACAAACAGGCATTTCACAGACGGAGGGATCTTTTGAGCAAAGACCCTAAACTCACCAGATTCAAAGAGACACATGTCAAGGAACAAAGCTGCAGCTCTGCCCCTCTCAGACTGACAAAGTCGAAAAGACTGCTCATGTCCACCGCTGAGAGAGCATGCAGGATCAGGGCACACACTCATCCATGCAGGGAAGAGACGGGCTGCTAGATCTTTTTGAAAAGTTATCTGGCATGATCTATGAAACAAAGAGACACACACCCTGCCCCAGCAGTGCCACTCCCTGAAATCCATGCCTGAATAACAGCCCCATGCGTGTGGCTGGGGTATTTACGGTAGCACTGTTTACACTGGCTGTGTTCTTTTCCTGTGGCAGCTCTAACAAATGACCATAAACCGGGTGGCTTAGAACAACAGAAATCTATTCTCTCACAGTTCTGGAGGCCAGAAGTCTGCAATCAGTTTCACTGGGCTGAAATCATGGTGTCAGCAGGGCCGCGCTCCCTCTGGAGACTCTGAGGGAGAATCCTTCCTTGCCTCGCCCAGCTTTTGGTGGCTTGCGGCATTCCTTCGTTTGTGACCACTGTATTCGTCAGAGTCCCCAGAGAAACAGAATCAATAGGATGTGTATATAGAGAGAAAGAGATTTAATATAATGAATCTGATCACATGACCATGGAGGCTGGAGAGCCCTGAGATCTACAGTCAGCAAGCTGGACCCAGGAACGCCGAGGGGACAAGTTCCATCTCTGGTCCGTATCTGAAGACAGGAGAAGACCAATGTCCCAGCTCAAAGAGAGTCTGGCAGAGAGAGGGAATTCTCTCTTATTCCGCCTTTCTCCTCTATTCAGGCCCTCAATTGATTGGATGAGGCCCTCCCACATGGGGGAGGAAAATCTGCTTTAGTCTATCTACAGATCCAAATGCTAATCCCACCCAGACACGCCCAGGATCAGGTCTGACTACTATCTGGGCACCCATGGCACAGTCAAGCTGACACACAGAATCAGCCATCACACCCACATCACTCTTACTCTCTGCTTCCATCTTCTCATCACCTTCTCCCCCTGTCTTTCACATCTCCCCTGCCTCCCTCTCATAAGGACACATGTGATGGCATTTAGGGCCCATCAGATAAGCCAGGATCACCTCCTCATGCAAGATTCTTAACTGAATCACATCTGCAAAGATCCCATCACTAGAATAGGCAACACGCAGAAGTTCCAGGGATTAGAATCTGACTTCTTTGGGGGCCATTCTTCAGCCTACTACAGAGAACCAAAAAAAGCAATCTTAGAGCCTGAGTGAGTGGCTCCAAGTGGGGCCTGGTCCAAGTTCATGATGAACACTGACCAGTCGGTAATTAACCCACCGCCCCCCCACCCTCAAAGATGGCCAAGAAGACAAAGACACACGACCTTGCCTACATAATGAACACAGCTGGGCCTCTCTCAGGTTCTAGTGAGGACACTTTTGCTGCCCATGGCATTTTCCTGCAAAAATGAGTGCCCCCTTTGACTCAAAGGCATGGGCCATCCAAGACCCTGGAGAGCCACGTCTTTCCAACGAGGCAGCAAAACAAGGCAATGAAGGCATGAAGAGTATCCATACAGGGCTTACATAGAAGGATGGAAGCACTCCCTTCCCAAACCCACCTTCTGCTCCCCAAACCAAGCTGGGCAGAGTCCTCAAAGCCAGCCATGCCAGGGGTGGAGGAGGGGCTCTGCCTCACCCACATTCCTGCTGCTCTCTCCCCGCCTCCAGACAGCTTAAGGCTCCGCCACTCACACCCTCTTCCTTCCCGTACAGCCACCTGTCCGAGTCTCCCATCAAGGGCTATCTCACCCCAGGGGCCCATCCTCGTGTCCCCCACAGGCCAGCCTCACTGATGGACGCATGCTTGAGGGACATCTCCAAGCAAGGCTGCCTGCTCTCTGGGAGAACTTGCTGCTGAGCTCCAGCTGGGAACTACCCCTCGGGGCCACTCCTTGGACATCTCCCCAACTCCAGGCGTAGGCTCCTAGGGCCTCCTCCCCTCCAAACTTCACGTGTCCCCAAGCCACACTCCCCGTCTCCCAAGGTTGGGATGCCTCCTAGACAGCCCGGGTGGAGCTGGCCTGTAAGTGGACCCTCCATCCTTCCAGTTGCTCAGCCAAAACCTCGGTGCACCCTCGGCCCCCACCCCATCCCCGATCCAACCTGGCAGCAAGTCCTCTCAGCTCCACCTCCAAATAAATGCCCAGTCGGGCCATCCTCCCACCCCTACTGCTATACTCTGGCCCAAGCCACCACGTCTCTCCCTGGATCACCTCACAGCCTCCTAACAGGGTGCCCTGTTCTACCTTCCAGGGTCCATTCTTCCTAGAGGCCTGTGGTCCTGTCCAAACCCTTGGCTCCCAGGGCTCCCATCTCAGCACCCCTGAGCACAGATAAACTCACCATCTACCTACCTCTTCTCCTTTCACCTGTCCCTTCTGCACACTCCTGCCTCAGGACCTTTGCAGCTACTGTCCCCTTTGCTTGGAACACTCCTCCCCAAACCCAGGCCCAGCTCCTGTCTTTTCTCAACAAACTGCCCCTTCTCCGCTTGACTTCTCTTCTTTACACCCACCACCATCTCACCGCCCCCATATCTGACTTACTGATCCCCTTTGTGGCCCATCCTCCCCAACACGAGAAAGCTCTCTCCACTGTGGAAAGCCTGGTGCCTAGAGCATGTGGGGCACAGCTCAGGAGTTCAGTATGCTGTTCGAGTGATGGGCCCCAGAGGGACCTGTCCCTCCCCGGCTATCAGGGAGAGCTGGGGCTCCACACCCTGGGCTAGCCATGCTCTCCCGCCATGGGAGCGGGGCCGCCCTGGGGGCCACAGCTTGCCCGCACTCCAAGTGTGCACGAACACCACAGGGCGGGGCAGATGTGGAACCCGGAAGCCTGTGCATGCCATGAAAACGTGTCGGATGCACCAGAAAGGAGTTTACTGAAAGGCTGTTTCACTGGCTTCACCCATGCACATGACAGCATCACCACACGCTCACTCTTTTCAGAGAAAAACAGGCTTTTGTGGGATATAAATAGCCCAGCCAGATGTGGGAAGGCCTATGGGTCTCTCCCAGGACTCGGGCCACGTGCCCTGCAGCTACTCAAACAGCAGCCCACATTCACCAGCTTGTCAGCGGGGCTTCCAGGGGCGGAAGAGGGTTAAACGGTGGTCCCTCCTCCCACCAGATCAGTGGCAGGAGTTCATCAAAGCCATCGCTGACACACAGGCTTGGCACGCCAACCAGCACGCACAGGCCACAGCTGTAAGTGGAAGATCAGGCCAGATGCACTGCACGTTTCTTCATCCATAGAAATCAGGGAGACAAAAGCCCAGACAACGGGGAGCCCGGAAAACAGGCAGTCCGGGTAAGGCGCAGCCTGAATGACAGGGAGCTGGGATAGCCTTTCAGGGGAGCAGCGTGCTCACCAAAGCCAAGTGCGCCGGTTCCCCATGCAAGAGAAACACCATCTGAGCACAGAATCCATTTCTTGGATGAGGCCCAGCAGGCTATGTGTAACTGTCTGCAGAAATGCAAAAACAGTAGCACTTAGAGCTGGTTTCAAGGTATTCTCAAAGCCTGATGTACCTACCTGTTCCTAATCTGTGCCTCCCAGCCTATGAGCTGGGCCTTGACAGAAGGGGGAACTCAAACACAGAGGGTATCAGAGAACAGCTGAGATCTGTGCCCCCCACAGAAACACCAGGTGGGCCGCACACGTGACCACGTGCATGATTTCAGGTGTGCCTACAAGTCACATCGAGAGTAAAAACAAATAGGTGAAGTTAGTTTTAATAATATATTTTATTTGGCCCAATACACGTCGAAAGCCCAATCACTTCAACACATAATTAATAGGGTCGTGGACAGGATATCCTACTGTTGCTTCTGAGTCTAGGTCTCCACAGCCACAGCGCTGCTCGGCTCTGACCGGCCACACCGGGGTGTGGAGAAGTGGAGCGCTTCTCACACTGTGTGGTGTCGGCCACAGCACTGGACAGCATGGGCCCAGGTGTGGCTGGAGGTGTGGAAGCTTCCAGTCACTAGGAATGGACCCAACAAGATCAGAGTTGGGGACAGCTATGGAGGGAGGTCCTAGACGCAGCCCTCTGTCCACCCTGGTCCTGGTGCCTTGGAGCCCCGTCCTTAGCAGGATGGACAGAGCACCAGCACCCACGGGTGCTCTCTCACTAGACACTGACCAGGGCAGCCCCTGAGCTGGGCGGTGCTCAAGCCCTTCATCCTGTTATGGCAGCTTTTGAACACACCGCGTTATACACACATGCCTTCTTGTCAGTGACCTGTTGCTCCTGTAATATAATTGTTCCGTATGCCTTGAGAGGACACATTTGGGCTAATACCATGCACAGATCAGCGTTAGGATAAAGTTCCTTGTATATAATTTTTACATTAAAGAGTCATGAACTTTCAGCTCCTCAGGCCACTCACCATTAGTTAGAGCAGCACCCACAGGACCCTGGATGCCCTCGAGGGGTGGTCCTGGGAGCTTGTCCAGGTGACAGCCTCACAGGGCTGCAGCCAGAGGACCAGAGAGACCCTCCCTGGCCTTCTGACACAGGCAGAAGTAATTAACTCCCATTTCAGAGTCACTTAATTACATCTACAGTCGTCCTGCTCTCAGCTCTGCAAGACGCTGAATGCCATTTGCTAAAAATAAAGCACACCTCCGATGGGCAGGTGCTCTATCTCATGCCCATGGAGCCCCCTGCCTCTGGGGGCCACCCTGGTACCCAGGCAGCACGCACAGTGCACTCTTGGTAAGAATAAAACTGTGGGATTAACGACCAGGCAGCACCAAAACAAAAACACTCAGAGTAATTCACTACCTGCACTCAAGTTCTCACCATAAGCAGGACCACCAGGCTTTAAGAGTTTGAGTCAAAAGGGAAAAAGTGACAGATGAGACATAAAACTGTACCCCGCAGACATCCACAGGAACCCTATCCTGGGAGGCCGGAGAGCCCCTCACGGACCCTCCTGTTCCGTGCTTCGGGGAAGCCCACAGGCAGGTGACATCCCCAAGGTAGGCGCCCCAGCACCGCCAACAGACCCACGCCTTGAAGCCAGGCCTCCAAGACCACCTGGTCCCCGTTCTCATGGGAAGACACACAATCCCAGAGGTCAGCTCCTCGCAGAGGCTGACCTTGGATCACCGCACGTCCCCAGGACTCTCGTCACAGAGACAGACGGGCCCGCAGCAGCAACACAATGACATACCTGCTCCACCCTCACACAGAGAACCCACCCGCACGATGTTTCTGTACGAACCCCTTCAAAGTGGCAAAGTTGATCCTGGAAATGAGTTGTTTTCTTCACTTCAACACAAGTTCTAGAGTATTTTTTAATCTTCCTAAGCCTTTCCTTTTCAATTATCTTTTGTAAGCCGTCTATTTACAACGTGACAGGTAAAGCCAAGGGGAGATTCCTAACATGGGGGTGGGGCAGTTCCCAGGGCCGGGGAATCAGGGCAGGGCCAGGAGCCTGGGCAGCAAACACCGAACGCTCCCTCCAAGAACAATTCCATCAGCAGGACGGGCATCTGGAGAGGACGTGGTACTTAAATGTCTTGTGTACACACTGAAAATAAAAGTCACTCCTGGCTCCCTCTAACGCAAACATGTCTGGAAGACTTTTAACCCAGGTCTCTCTCTGGGACACGCACAGATGTCTGCGGGTCTGAAGTGGCCATGGCCCCGCTAGCTCGGGGTGTGACTGACGCGACTGGCACCTGACATTTCCGCCACCCTCCTCCACTGCCATGTCCAGAGCTGCCAGCATGGGTCCTGCTCACTTTGTTAGCTCTTCTGGAAGCTGATTCTTAGGCTGCTGGCTCCCAGCCCAAACAAACTCAATCGCTCCCTCAGAAGCTCTCTTCTCTCCTGGCTTAATCAGAGCAAGTAAATGCAACGAAACGAAAGCTCAAGAAGTGCCCAAGGCGGACCCTGAGCTGAAGACGGCCCTCCAGGGCCACAGCGGGGGCCAAAGCTTCAAATCCAGTTTAGATCTGACTGCCAGGGTGTGAGACTGGAGGTCCCAGGTTGCCAACGCCCCCGCAGGGGAGGAGCAGCATGAAAGGCAGTGATGGATGGAGAGTGAAGAGGCTTGGAGCTAGCGTTCATGCCAGCGCTGGGCGGCAACCCCATTCTGCAGCCCTGGCCCTTCCCCTCCTGCCCAGAGAAGCTGGCGCTGACCACAGACACCCCACTCCTGGACCTGCTCCCACAGCATGGCCTCGAGCAGCCCTTCTCCTGCCCTGGCCTCTGTAGCCCGCAGCTCCCAGACAGACTGTGAACCTTCCAGCAGAACTGCCTGAGCTTTCTGACACCAGCTTTCCTCCTCTGCCTCTCCAGTCCCCAGCTAGTGCCAGGAGCGTAACAAACAGATGAAGCTGCTCACTGATGGAGGAACACCTACGGCAAGACCTGCTCAGGAGCCTCCTCTAAAAAGAACTGCACTCTGCAGGCGGATTTCATCCCCTACATGATGATCGGTGTCATCAAACATTTTAGCAACTGGGATGCGGCTTCCTACTACCGTCTGGGATGGCAGAGTCTGAGACAGAGTGAGAAAAGGGGACACGTGAGCAGGGCAAACCGTGAGCCAGAACTCCTTACCCCCTATCTTACACGCAGACTAAATGCCCCAGCCACGCAACAGGCCCCTGGGACTCAGTCATGGGGTGCAGTTCACCTGGCCAGGAGAGACCAGATGCAGCATCTGCATGAACTGGGAGCAAAGAGCATCATTTGCACCCTGATTCCGTTCATGCCACTCCCCTTGGCCCAGTGAACACTGAGCATGAGCTCCGGGAGGTGCAGGAGTGGGGGCGGGTCAGGCCTCGCTAGCAATGGTGTGAGTGACGACAAAGCTCCCAAACTGGCCCCTAATTCACAATCACGTTGTAAGAAACTGCTGGTGCTCAAGCTTAGTATTTCAACAATGTTTAAGTTTTAAAGTGAATTACGAACGTAAAAACCAATATCAGAAAAAGAGAAAAGGGGGGAGGAAGAGGGGGAGAGTCAAAGCAAGAAAAAAGAAAGGAAGAAACCAAAAATGTCGTGGAATCTGTGAGAGTTTTTAACAACCCTGTAATCAGGGCGGGCCTACTAAACGTCCCCCAATCAGAGCCTAGGAGGAGCGTGGTGCTGAGGAAGCCCTTTGCCGGGGCTCCTTCCTTCCACAGGGCTCCTGGCCTCCCTCAGGAGGCACCCCAACCCCCTGACCAAGCCCCACCGGTCAGCTCAAGGGCACAACATTGTAGATGGCCAGCGCCCCCTCGCACGGCCCTCTGTCCCCAGAGCCACTCCTGCGTGCGACAGGTCCTTCCCATCCATCACAGCCCAGCTCACACGTGCCTCCCCTGGAAGCAGGTCCCCATGGGAAAGGCCTGGGCGGGGCAGGGTGGCCCCACTGAGGTTTCAGCGCCCAGGCGGCTGAAGCACGCAGTCCAGGCAGCCACCTGTCCGCCGCCATGACAGACCCGCTCCCTGCAGAGCTCAGCCTGACAGTCTTGACTGCACCTGGCCCTGCGATCGGCAGGTGGACCGCGCCATCCCTCTGTGATCCAGGAAGGGCTCGCTGCGCATGACTCAGATAAGACGGGGGGCCCCATTCGCCTAGGGCAAGGGGAGACACGGGCCCCCGAATTCCACTCTGTGCCTTGGCTGAGCAGCTCATCCCTACAGATAAATCGGAACAAAACACTTGTTACCCGACTCTGGTTCGGCTTCTCTCCTTCCCCCAGGCCTCCCTCGACCCACCGTGAGGCTGGGCACTCGGATGGCGCCCCTGAGAACAGGCCGGCCTTGGAGGACACGTCTCCCAATCTACCACCCCATCATTCTTCATCCCCACACCCGGGTCCTAATAGCCTTGTCTACACCTCCCTACCAAGGAAAAACCCAGTTTGCCGAACGCTGACATCTCTCCACTGCAACAGCCGCCTCCCTGGATCCCCCATAATAATCCTTCCTAATAAAGCCTCTTATTACTATGTCTGGCTTTGTTTTCCATGTGACAACTGATTACAAATTACTTGAATCCCAAAACACACGGGTCTGATGGACAGGTGAGATCTCTGACTTCCACCTTCCTGAAGACTCATAGGGTTCCATAACGTCCCACCAGTTCAGGGTCACGGTACAAACAGGGACTGGTTCAGGAGTCAACTCAGGGGCGTGTCTGAGACCTCAAGTCACAGCTGCTCCTGGGGGCTGGCAGGCCAGCGAAACAGGGGGAAGCAACATCAAAGGAAAATCACACCACTCACGCACACCCAGTGTCCCACTCGCTGTGGAAAACTCAGCCTTTCCTTGGAAACATCAAACACAGCACATGGGACCTTTTGCTTAAGCTGACACCCCTCCAGGAGGTGGGCAGGGCTCCATGGGGCCATCCAAAGCATGACACACAGTGTATCCAGGACCCCTGCTCTCCAGGCCCCTGCAGGGAGAGAAGTTCCCGGCGGGAATACTCCCACCACCAACAAATGCTTGCCCTCATGCTCTGGGCAGGGGGCGGTCACTGCTGAACTGGTCACTGCTCTCCTGAACACAAAAGATTCTCTTCTAAACATGCTGCAACTAAATGTGTGAAATGAAATGTTCATCTCACTGGTAATCAGAATAATACAAATTAACACAAGATGCCATTCTCCCCCTACAGAATTAACAAAGAAAAATTGATAAGGCTCAATGGTGGTGAGGAGGTAGGAGTCCCTCCCCAACGTCAACAGGAAGCCTCTTCAAGAAGCAACATCCAGAACCTTAGAAAAGTCAATGCTAGCCACGGGTAATGATAAGAAACAGGGACAGGTACTCACACACAAAAGTTCTCACCCAGGAGCCTCTCGATAGCAAAAAACTGAAAACTGAAAAGAGAGGATTAAATAAATGAGAGTATATACAGGACCAGACTGGCACCAGAGTGTGCGTACGTGTCTTTCTGGACACATGACCTTAAGCAGATCGCTGCGATTTTGAGTCAAACCTCCTCAGCCAACCAAGGAGGTAATGGTGACACCCACTGCCCTACCTGAGGTGTGCTGACACATGAGGAAAACCATCAAAATAAACCTCTAGAAATTGCATCCACCTGAGTTTTTCTCCTACACTGGAGAATGGCGTAAGGATAGAAAACCACAGTGTACAAACCCTGGAGAAAGTCCTGGGATCAACATGTGTCTTTAGTAACAAATGAATTAATGGATCAGATTTAACAGAAGGGTAGGATGGGTTTTAGCAAACCGCTTTTCCTAGCAGCTGATTAAACTCGGTTTGGGTTAGGAAGGGAAACCCTCAGGCTCTACTAAGACCGAAACTGCAGAGCGAGGTGCTGAAATCACGCATGCACACGCCACCCTGGCTGCGACATTCTCTGCGTAGCCAAAGGGAAATGCTTAGAAATCGCTCCGCACCACTGTGCTGTAAATACTTGAAACTTGATTTCTTACGAATACAGATGTTGGGACATTTCACTAACTTCTCTCCAAAACTTTGGTATGGTGCCACAACTCCTCACAGAAATGAAGGTCGTTAGCCATGTGTTATTTACGGAAAACCCGCAAAGCTGGTTTCAGGAGAGAAGTGGGGACTCCGAGGGAAGGGGACCCAAGCTCTCCCCTCATGACAACACTGATGTGAGCGACAAGAAGCAGCCGTCGGATAGGATGTGGAGACGCTAACAAATGCCTATCACTTAAAGCAAAAGCGAGCCAAGGACACCTTGAACTGAAAGCTGTCCTTGGCCGTTTACAAAAGCACCAACAGCCCTCCTGAGGTGAAAATCTTGAGCTCACACCAGCCATCTTCTGTCCAACAATCCAGTCCCTTCTGCAGACAGGGGTTTGTCTCTGTTCAACAGGACTATTCTGGGGGTTCCCACAATCAAGGCTTGACCTTTCTCTTTCTGCTCAAGGTCACAACCACCTGCTTATTGCGGTTGGTTTTGGACAGCAGGGAAAGGTCCCTCCCCACATGGCCAAGGGACTGGGAAAAGCCAGGGTCACTGAGGGCCGAGTTCAAACCTGAGGTCGCACCAGAGTGAGGGCCCCACGAGGAAGACTGACTGAGACTCGGGCCAGTTAGGGGGTTCAACCTTCACACATGGAGGTTGTGCTTTAGGTCTGCTGGGAACATGGGGTGCCAGGGAGTCCTCAGCCCCTGAGGGACAGGCTGGGCCAACTCGTGGCCATTACCACGGGGCCCAGAGAGCTCAGGGGGTGAGGGTCCCGCTCTCTGCTCAGCTGATGACGACACCTAGCACGCAAGCCCACTGGCTCCGACTGCATGAGATTTCTGTTCTTGGCACTATGCCCTCTCCACAACTGTAAACATCTGGATTGCTCAACACAGCACTGGACTTGTGATAATTAATCAATACATGCTGACTGACCTGGCAGGGCACAGAGCGCCAGCCCAGGAAGATGACTTCTTTTCAAAATATCACCCAAGAGCCCCAGACAAGACCAGGAAAGTCCACACGTGAAGTGCTCACCTACCCTCCATGACCAGATTCTCATTCTAAAAAAAAAAAATCCCCAGCCCACCGAATGCCACGGAGGTAGTACAGGAGGCGCTGGAGGACTGAAAACCAGCACCACCCAGTGAGAAGGGCTGGCAGCTCAGCCAAGGGCGGGATGGTTGTTAAAAGGTCATTTTAAAAAATGACCACATTTGGGCTTCCCTGGTGGCGCAGTGGTTGAGAGTCCGCCTGCCGATGCAGGGGACACGGGTTCATGCCCCGGTCCGGGAAGATCCCACATGCCGCGGCGCGGCTGGGCCCGTGAGCCATGGCCGCTGAGCCTGCGCGTCCGGAGCCTGTGCTCCGCAACAGGAGAGGCCACAACAGTGAGAGGCCCGCGTACCACACACACACACACACACACACAAAAAAAGACCACATGTTAAAAATGTTATTTAACTCATTATTCATGAGGAACCAATGAGACATTACAGTGCCTTCAAAGAAGGCACAAGATTATATGGAGGCCGAGGGAGGAGGAAAGGGGGTGACTGCTTAGTGGTACGCAGCAGTGAAGTACCACTTTCATCACGCAGGGGGTGATGAAAAGGTCTTAGAACTAGATACAGGCGGTGGTTACACACACTGTGAATGTCCTAAATGCCACTGAGCTGTTCACTGTAACGTGGTTAATTTTATGTTATGTGCACTTCAGCTCAATTAAAATACATATATATATATATATATAAAATAAAGAAATATAGAAATGAACTTCCAACAGGCACAAAACTGGATTTTTCCGTGGGAGGAAGTCAACTGCCCTGACACTGGACAGAATTCATTTGCCTGTCTGCAGGCGAGGACTGTCTGCATTACGTACCACGTACAGAGCTGTACCAAGCCAGACAAACCCCACAGGCTCCAATGTTCCATGCAGAGGATGCTCATTCCAAAGTCCATGGTGGACAGAAGGGAGGGAGAACTGTGAGGTTTGGGAGGGAAGGGGGCTCAGGACCCGGCAATGGTACACAGTGAGGTGAAAGGGGAAGTGGTACCAAGAAGGACTTCTGCATTTCTAGAGGGCAGTGGGGGATGAGGAGAGCTGGGGAGCTGGGAGCAGGGAGGAGGTTTGCCCCGACAGCATAAGGGACACAGGTCCTGGAGCATCACTGTCCAGTGAGAGGCCCAGCAGTGTCCCAGCAGCCCCTCCCAGGCTGTGGGACATTCCCAGCAAGGAACTGCAGCCAGCTGGGGCATGTGCCAATGGAGCTGACACATAAATTGCTGAATGATATGAATGAAAGATCCCCCCTTACTCAAATAAAAAAACATGCTGATCACTTAGGTCTGTGCTCACACAGCCTTGAAAATGAGGAACAGGGACGCCAATTCACTTTCAGAAATGCCTTTTCTTTATGCAAACTAGAATTCTTTCCAGGGTTCCTCGAACATCTCTAAGAATCCCTAACATCAGAGAGAGGGGGGCACCTGGGGCCTTCTCTTTCTTTGAAAAGAATCACTGCTCTAGGAAGCCACACACGTTTACCCCAGGTCTGCCCACCCCCCAGACCCCTTCCAGCCTGCACACACCTGCTCAGACATGCTGATACCAAGCAGACAATTCCTTGGAGGTCAGAGGAGAGACCGTTCTTGGGGCACACGCTTCCTTGAGAGGCCGCCCAGGGAGTTAGTGAGGTTCCTTCTGTATAGAACACATGCCGTGTCATGTCGAGAGGGCATGTGCTTCCGTCTGCACTAGGCCATGCTTGAGAAACATCCGTCTCAAGGTCTAAGTTGGTCACATGCATGCATGAGCTCCTCGGTGACAGGCAAACTGTGCTCTTTGCACTGTAATTTGTGCGCACTGATCAACACCCTCATATCCAGTCCCTGGACAGCACATGGCAACGTCTGCAGTCCCGATGGTCGGTGTTTTCAGGTGAGTTCTCATGTGACACCAAAGGACGTAACTGCCGTTCACATGACGATGACACATGAACACCACGTCCGTTACCGGAACCTTCTGCAAGGATGCTGCTCCACTTCAACTGCCCTCTCCTTACTATGTAACTATTAGGTTCTAAGCCACAAGCTCCAGAAGACATGGCCCAAAGAGGGTTTTGTTACTCTTTTACAAGCAATCAGAACAGAAACTAAAATGTCACCAAACTCCTGGAAAGAAACAGAATGATTAGTCTGCAGAGCTAATTGTACAGGTAAGAATTAACAGGGGCTCCCCCTCTCAGCTGTCAAAGCTGAACACTCTCCGTGAAAAGGAATGGGCATTCCTTCCCCACCATGCCTCCACCTGTGCCCCGGCGCCGGCCTCCCTCCTGGCGGCCACGTGCGGACAAGGACACAAGGGCACGGGGAACGGGTGGAAGAGCGTGCCTCCACGTACTTTCATGCCCTCGCAGCCTAGCTGCCCATCTTCTGAGACCTCAGAACTAGATGGTCTTGGGATCTCATGTGGGACGCCCCCCAAGGCACCACGCCAGCATGTGGTGCCCACAATTTAGCCCCAAAGGAGACTAGGGCTGCAGGAGCTAAAAGGATTTACACCCAAACTCTATTGGAGGAGGGGCTGATTTTAATTCCCCTCCTTTCTGTACATCCTACAGTACATGTGCTACTTTTGTAGTAAGGGGGAACATTACACCTAGAAGAATTACAATTCTTGAAAGGCTCCCCACCCCACTTTTGGAAACAGCCCTCCAAAGACCTAAGCTGTCCTGGTGGCTAGTATCCAAGCCACAGCCCCTCACCTGGAACTTCCTGACCAGCCTGCAGCAGGCAAGCAGCAGCAGGACAGACTGAGTTGCCACAGGACTGTGATAGTGACTAAAGCAGGGCGGTCAATGTGCCAGGCCTGGTCCTCCAAATGACTTGCAATCATTTAGGAAACTCTGTGTCCCTAACCTCGCCAAGGCCTGCACAGGTTTCCAAACCCTTCTGCTTTTGCAAAAACCTATTTTCTTTCTATTGCTCATAAATGCCTCTCTTATTCTAAAGCCCGGTGTGACACAGTTTTTTTTTTTTTAATTAAATGAAGCAAAATTAATCTTGCTTGACAAATTACTAAACAACTATGACCCTTTCTCTCTCACTTAGGAAGATGTCACAATATCAGGATCAGAAATTGTTACGGTCTGAATGTTTACGTTTCCCCCCACCCCAAATTCACATGTTAAATCCTACCCCCACCCCCGGCATGATGGTATTAGGAGGGGGGCCTCTGGGAGGTGGGTAGGACATGAAAGTGGAGCCCTCATGAATGGGATTCGTGTCCTTATAAGAGAGACCCCAGCACGCTCCCTCGCCCATTTTACCTTGGGACGACACAGTGAGAAGTCCAAGACCTGAACCCAGGCCCTACCCGACCGACCACATCAGCACCCTGATCTCAAATGGCTAGCCTCCAGAGCTGTGAGAAATAAACGTCAGTTGCTTATAAGCCACCCAGTCTGTGGTATTTTGTAACAGCAGCCCAAACCCCACAGCTTTCCTCATTCTAAAAATGTTTACTTTAGGATTCCTGATGAAGGAAGACAAAGTATCATACAGAAGGACATGCTATCAACTATCTTCCATCCCCGCCAAATAAACGACCACTACTAAACAATCTCCACTTAAACCTCTAACTAAAACATACCACTACACTGGCTTTAATTTACCAGGGTTTTAAAAGCAACCCAGGGGCTTCCCTGGTGGCACAGTGGTTAAGAATCTGCCTGCCAATGCAAGGGACATGGGTTCGAACCCTGGTCCAGGAAGATCCCACATGCCACAGAGCAACTAAGCCCGTGCGCCACAGCTACCAAGCCTGTGCTCTAGAGCCTGCGAGCCACAACTACTGGGCTTGCGTGCCTAGAGCCCATGAACCGCAACAAGTGAAGCCACCGCAACGAAGACCCAACGCAGCCAAAAAAAACAAAAAGCAAAAAAAAAAAAACAAGCCCAGTTTGTGGCCTTGACTAGAAATACATGAAACATAAATTAGTCAATACTACACACACACCACTTGGAACAATCCCCTTAAACACCATGAACAAAGGGGGAATCTCTTCCACCCTTTAGTGAGATTCCACACCCCCCCGCCCCCCCTCCCCCACTGTGTGAAATTGCTCCCTGGCAGCAAACTGATGCTTCTGGAAACACAAGAAGACATGACATGCAGGTCACTGGGGTGCCGTGTATTAACTTTCCACCCCTGGGCACCAAATGCTGCCCAAAAGCCTTAAAGTTCCTCCGAACACACCTCATTTGCTACTCCCTAAAGATACCACAGAAACCCAGGGAATCCACCCTAGGGAGATGGGGCAATGCCTTCAGCTAGGATGCTGGCCCCATTCCAAACAAAGGCTACATTTCAGACACTAGGTCTAATACATTCCCAAATCCCAGTACCAGGAGAGAGAGGTGTGATCGTTGCAGACCTCACAGACAGTAATGGATAATAAGGGAATACCACGAACAACTCTGCAAGTAAAGTCAACAACTTAAAGGGAATAATCCAATCTCTCAACCACCACAAATTACCACAATGCATCATGATGAAATAGGTAACCTGAACAATACTTAAGAAATAGAATTCATACTTTAAAACTCTTCTGAGAAAGACATCTCCAGACCCAGATGGTTTTACCAGCAAATTCTACCAAACATTTAAGAAAGAACATCAATTCTACATAAGCTATTCCAGAACACAGAAGAAAAAACATTTCCCAACTTAAATGCGGCCAGCATTACCCTGATAACAAAACCAGACAAAAACAGCACATGAAAATTGCAAACCAACATGAACACAGATGCAAAAATCCTCAAAAAATATTAGCAAATTTAATCCAGCTACGTGTATATATATATATATATATATATATATATATATATATATATATAAATGGTACACCACAACCAAATAGAGTTTATCCCAGAATGCAAGGCTGGTTCAGTATATAAAATCCATCAATGTAATCTACCATATTAACAGTCTACAGAAGAAAAAACACACAAGCATATGAATTTATGTAGAAAAAGTCTCTGAAAAAAATCAGCATCCAATCATGATAATTCTCAGCAAACTAGAAATCGAAGGGAACCTCGACAGTCTACTAACAGACATCTGTGAAGAAACCTATAGCTAACATGATACTCAGTGATGGAAGACTGAATGCTTTCCCCTAAGACCAGGGACAAGGCAGATGGCCCCTCTCACTGCCTCTATTCAACACTGCACTGGAGGCCTGGCTAGTGAATGAGGCGAGAAAAAGATATAAAAGGCATACAGATTAGCAAGGAAGAAATAAAATGGCCTTTTCACAGACAGCATGATTGCCTCTGCAGAAAATTCCAGAGACTCTACAACAACAACAAAAAAGCTCTCAGGACTAACAAGTGAGGTGAGCAAAATCACAGGATACGAGATCAGTAACAGAAAATGAATCATCTTTCCATGTACTCCCTATGAATGATGGTAAACTGGTAAGTTGAACTTCATCACAATTAAAACGTTTTGTTCTGTGAAAGATTTTGTTACAAGAATTAAAAGACAAGTTACGGGGCTTCCCTGGTGGCACAGTGGTTGAGAGTCTGCCTGCCGATGCAGGAGACACGGGTTCATGCCCCAGTCCGGGAAGATCCCACATGCCACGGAGCGGCTGGGCCCGTGAGCCATGGCCGCTGAGCCTGCGCGTCCGGAGCCTGTGCTCCGCAACGGGTACCACAAAAAAAAAAAAAAAAAAAAGACAAGTTACAGACTGGAAGAAAATATTTGAAAACCCCGAACCTGACAAAGAACTTGTGTTCAGAACATAGGAAAAATTCCCAAAACTCAACAGGAAGAAAAAACCAACCCAATAAAATAAGAGACACTTCACCAGGGAGGATATAGAGATGGCAAATAAGCACGTGAGAAAATGTTTAATGCCATTAGTCACTAGGAAATGCAAAGTAAAACCACAGGGAGACACAGTGTATGCAAATTAGAATGACTAAAAAAAATGGTGCTGCAGCCACTGTGGAAAACAGTATGGAAGTTTCTCAAAAAACTAAAAAACAGAACTACCATATGACCTGGCAATTCCGCTCCTGGGTATATATCTGAAAAAAAACAAAACTGCTAAGTTGAAAAGATACATGCACCCCAATATTCATAGCAGCATTATTTACAACAGCCAAGCTATGGAAGCAACCTAAGTGTCCATCAACAGATGAATGGATAAAGAAGATGTGGTATAAATATAAATATATATATATATATATATATATACACACACACACACACACACACTCACATACACACAACAGAATACTACTCAGTCATAAAAAGAATGAAATTTTGCCATTTGCAGCAACATATATAGACTTGGAAGGCATTATGCTAAGTGAAATAAGTCAGAGAAAAACAGATATTGTGTGATATCACTTACACGTAGAATCTAAAAATACAACAAACTAGTGACTATAACAAAAAAGAAACAGACTCACAGATATAGAGAACAAATTAGTGGTCACCCGTGGGGAGAGGGTTGGGGGGAGGGGCAATGCAGACAATGGGGATTAAGAGGTACAAACTATCAAGTATAAAATAAGCTACAAGGATATATTGTACAACACAGGGAATATAGCCAATATTTTATAAGAACTATAAATGGAGTATAACCTTTAAAAATTGTCAATCTCTATACTGTACACCTGTAACTTATATAATATTGTACATCAACTATACTTCAATTAAAAAAACCTACTAACAAAACCAAGTATGGGTGAGCATGTGGAGCAACTAAAATTCTTACAGGTTGTTGGTGAGAATGTAAAACAGGACAGACACTCCATAAAATATTTTGGTAGTTTTTACAAAGTTAAACACACACTTACCATATGGCCCAGAAATCCCACTCTTGGGTATTTATACTAAGTAAATGAAACCATACACTCACAGAAAAGCCCTCACATGAATGTTTATGGCAGCTCTATTCAAGCGTACAATGGACTACTACTCAGTGACAAGAAAAAAATCAACTGTCGATCACACAACAACTTGAATGAGCCTCAAAGGTGTTATGCTTAGGAAGGAAGCCAACCTCAAAAGGCTACCTACTCTATGGCTCCATTTATAGGAAGTTCACGAACAGGTAAACCAGAGGGACAGTCTAGGTCAGTAGTTCTATGTGGTCAGGGGTGATGGGAGGGTGTGAATATAAAGGATAATACAGGCGTACCTCATTTTACCGGTACTGCCCTTGGCAGATACTGTGTTTTCTACAGATTGAAGGTTTGTGGCAACCCTACATTGACCCAAGTATACTGGCACCATTTTTCCAACAGCACTTGCTCACTTTGTGTCTCTATGTTACATTTTGGTAATTCTCACAATATTTTAAACTTTTCCATTATTATTATATTTGTTACAGTGATCTATGATCAGTGATCTCTGATGTTACTACTACAACTCGCTGAAGGCTCAGATGATGGTTAGCATTTTTTAGCAATAAAGTATTTTCTTTGCCTTTAAAAATTTTTTTAATTTTATTTTTAATTTTTATTTTATATTGGAGTATAGTTGATTAACAATGTTGTGTTAGTTTCAGGTGTACAGCAAAGTGATTCAGTTATACATATATATGTATCTATTCTTTTCCAAATTCTCTTCCCATTTAGGTTATTACAGAATATTGAGCAGAGTTCCCTGTGCTATACAGTAGGTCCTTGTTGGTTATCTATTTTAAATATAGCAGTGTGTACATGTCAATCCCAAATTCCCAATCGATTCCTTTTCCTCACCCTTCCCCCCAGTAACCATAAGTTCGTTCTCGAAGTCAATAAGTCTGTTTCTGTTTTGTAAATAAGTTCATTTGTTAGACAGAAGACCTAAATAGACATTTCTCCAAAGAAGGCATACAGATGGCCAAGAGACACATGAAAAGATGCTCAACATCACTAATTATTAGAGAAATGCAAATCAAAACTACAATGAGGTATCACCTCACACCCGTCAGAATGGCCATCATCAAAAAATCTACAAACAATAAATGCTGGAAAGGGTGTGGAAGAAAGGGAACCCTCCTACACTGTTGGTGGGAATGTAAATTGGTACAGCCACTATCGAGAACCATATTGAGGTTCCTTAAGAAACTAAAAATAGAGCTACGGTATGATCCAGCAATCCCACTCCTGGGCGTATATCCAGAGGAAAACATGGTTTGAAAGGATATATGCACCCCAATGTTCATTGCAGTGCTGTTTACAATAGCCAAGACATGGAAGCAACTTAAATGTCCATCGACAGATGAATGGATAAAGAAGATGTGGTACATATATACAATGGAATATTACTCAGTCATTAAAAAGATTGAAATAATGACATTTGCAGCAACGTGGATGGACCTGGATATTATCATACTAAGTGAAGTAAGTCAGACAGAGAAAGACAAATATCATATGATATTGCTTATATGCAGAATCTAAAAAGATGATACAAATAAAGTATTTTTAAATTAAGGTACATATACATTGGTTTTTTTAGACATAAGGAGATTGTACACTTAATAGACTTCAGTATAGTGTAAACATAACTTTATGTACCTGGAAAGCAAAAATTTCATGTGACTTGTTCTACTGGAATATACGTTTTATTGCAGTGATCTGGAACGGAACTTGCAATATCTCCGAGGTCTGCCTGTACAGGGGAGAATTTGGGGGGATGGAACTATTCTGAATCCTGATCGTGGAAGTGGTTACATAAATATACATGTATTAAAACTCACAGAACTGTACACCAAAATAATCACTTTTACTATAAAATAATTTTAAATATGAAGGAAAAAAGAGTAAAAGGACTACCTTAATTTGATTCAAATGTTTTTAAAAACACTTCACTTTTAGCCAGACACAAAAGGACAATACTCCATAATTCTATTTGTCTGAGGTCCCTAGAGTAGCAAAATTCATAGCGACAGAAAGTAGAATGGTGGGTACCAGGAGCTGGGGGAGGGGGACTAGGGAGTTGGCATTTAAGAATTTGTGCACAGTTTCCATTTGGGAAGATGAAAAAGTTCTGAAGTGGACGGTGGTGATGGCTGCACAACAGTGTGACTGTACTTAATGCCACTGAACTGCACACTTAAGAGTGGTTAAAATGGTAAATTCTATTTTAAAACAACTTTATCAGAAAAGTAGATTTACAAAAGTGTACTTGTATGAAAATAAAACAATAAAAGGGAGTTCTAAAAGCAGGAAGTTAAAGCTTTAACTGCGGATCACTCTCTGCAGACTTGTGCTGCTTGGTTTGGAGTGCGGCTTCCAGACTTTCCCTGCATGAACCGTGCACGCAGGCTCCGTTACACATGGGACAGGGTCTGTTCATACTGTGATCACAAACCAGAGAGAGACCCTGAGTCAACTTGTCCAATCCTTTGGACTTTCAAAGAATCATGCTTTTGCTTCCCACGAGAGGCAACCAAAAAGTCGGTAAAATACATCGATCGTCTGAAGAAGCATTTTGCACTTTTAGCCATACCTGAGCTGATCAGAACCTTAAACAGACCTGCATGTAGACAGAGGGCAATGGAGACTCTGGCCCAATCAGTCAGTGACAAGTTTGGACCCTGTTCCTCATCTCCTCCTTGAGATCACGAAGGGAAGAGGGCAGAGAAAGAAGGGGGGTTACACCCCCATGGCAGTATTTCTGGGTCCTGGAAGCTGCACTGTGCGACCCATGCTCCTGATTCAGAAAAGTTCTAGCCACTTTGCAGCTTCTGGGCAGGGTCCTCCCACCACTCCCACTGGCTGACAACAGACTGAACCCCAATGATGTCCAAATGCAAACTGCAGCTTCTAGATACCTGGCATCAGTAAACACCAAAAACAAACACAACCTGACTCATTCGCCCAGCTCAGGAGCTTGCATCACAAGCTTCTGAATGGAATTAACCCTCGTTTAAACTCCATGTTGGTGGTTGAGTCAAGAAATCATTGGCATTTTGATCCAGATAAGAACACCACAAAGATTATGCTAGACAAACAAAATAAAAACCTATCTGAGTGTTTCCAAGTTCTTAGTTTCTAGCAATATTCCTTTGTGTACACAGATGAGAGAGCCAAGTAAATAATCTCTGTAAACTGTTTAAATTAGTTTCTCTTTCCTTCTCTGTGGTTAGGCCTCTAACCGTTAATCTTCCCTGCAGAACACAAGCTTCAGCAGACATGGACCATATTTGAAAAACTACATACACTTCGTCATCTATTTCCAGTTTGATTCCCAGAACATCCTGACTGAGGACAGGGCTGAAAAATGAAAAACGATCAAGCCGCTGGTTTCCCAAGCCCCTACCAGCAGACCTATGTCCCTCAAAGAAGAGAAAAAAGGCAGAAAGAATGTTTGTTCACTGACACATCCCTCCTGGCTAACCTTTCCACAGGGTGTCAAGACCAGAGAACTGGTCTCAGGTCTGTCACTGGGGAGCCCCCGGATGCCCCACCGGGCCACCCTAAGAAGTTTCAGAAGGCGCTTCTGAGAGGAACAGCTGGTGCTTTAGGACCTGGGGGCAGGGGGAGGCAGAGCTGCCACACTGCTCTGGCACTCACCGCTGTCACCAGGCGTCTCCAGTGCCAGCTCTCTGGCATCCCAACTGGCATCCCAGCTGGCCTCCCGGGTTGGGAGAGGGTCAGGCTTGGGCACCACAGAGGCCCGACAGCCCCTGAGCACCAGGAGAGCCGCACGCTCAGGCATGCCCCTGGCTGCCAAGGTGGGCCGCACTTTTTTAACAAATAGCGAGACAAGAGGCTTCGTGGGAAGCTTCAGAGGCCTGGGGGCAGTTGTGCCCACACTGTGTCCCACACACCCAGAGGCAAGGAGAGATTGCGGGTCCCCGGGAACCTAGTGACGTCCCTCTCTGAGCCTCAGCCAGCTCAGAGGTATGTGAGAAGCCACCAGACACACCGAGTGCCAGGGCCAGAACTGACGTTCCCTCCTGCCGCCCAACCCTGGGTCACAGCCCTGGCACCCATGCCCCTCGGGCTCCGGCCTGCCACCCTAAGCCCTTCCACGTCTGGGACGAGCCCACTCTCCCATCCATGCATTCATTCATTCATTCATTAGCCTCGAACAGCGCACCCGATTGAAAAGAATGAGAAGAGCCATCTTCCTTCGTCAATTTGGGGAACCCTGCAGAGCTCCTGTTGGTCTGTCTCCCTTCCCTTATCCACCAAGCAGGTCATTTCCAAGCCTACGGAAACTGGAGGACCAAGCCTGCCTGGAGACACTACACTGCTTTTCTTCTGTTTCACTGTGATTATTTATCGTCCAATTAACAGCACAGCCAAGGGCTTCCCTGGTGGCGCAGTGGTTGGGAGTCCGCCTGCTGATGCAGGGGACGCAGGTTCGTAGCCCAGTCCGGGAGGATCCCACGTGCCGCGGAGTGGCTGGGCCCGTGAGCCATGGCCGCTGAGCCTGCGCGTCCGGAGCCTGTGCTCCGCAACGGGAGAGGCCACAACAGTGAGAGGCTCTCGTATCGCAAAAAAAAAACAAAAACAGCACAGCCAAGAGGCCTGATAAGAACATGCCAGGCGGACAGGTCAACTTCAGCGGCATGGAGGACAGGAAAGGACAGCCAGACCATGACCCCAACGAGGGTTTCTGCTGGAAAAAGAAAATACCAGGATGCGGAGCACCAAGCCTTTCAGCTAATAAACACTTCCACCGTGTCCATGTCAGGAAATGAAGCATTTTATAGAAAGAGGATGACAAGTATCCTCTCCAGAGGCACCTAGGGAGTCACTCAGGCCTAAACATGGGGCCAGAGGTGACGGAATGAAGGAGCAGTCCCAATGAGGCCCCAAGGCAGCAAGTATGGGGCTCAGCCTACACCAGGCCAGAGTTGTGCTCCCAGCACCATCAGAATGCAAGAAACGTTACCTTCCTCCACACTGGCACTGGGTCCCGTGGCCCCTGGGGACGAGCCACAAGCCCCCGTCTGCTCAGGAAGCAGGCCACCCCTTGTCCTTGTACACCCTAAACAAGCTCATGTACCTAATCTATAACCCACCATGGGGTTGAGGCACTTGGGGGTGTTGATCAGGACGGTTAATTTTACATGTCAACCGGGCTGGGCCACGATGCCCAGATATTTGGCCAAATTATTCCAGAGGCTTCTGTGAAGGTATTTTTTGAATGGCATCACCATTTAAATTGGTAGACTTTTGAGTAAAGCTGATTACCCTCCATAATCTGGGTGGGCCTCATCCAATCTGTTGAAGGTCTTAGTAGAAAAACCACTGATCTTCCGCCAAGAAAGAGGGATTCTGCCTCCAGGCAGCCTGAGTCTCCAGCCTTCCCTGCAGGTTTCAGACTTGCCAGCCTCCCCAGTCACAAAAGCCAAGTCCTTAGAATAAACCTCTCTCTATATTTACACACACACACACACACACACACCCCACTAGTTCTGTTTCTCTGGAGAACCTTGACTGATACAATCAGGGCCACAGCTTCCGAGATGCCACCCAGCCTGGGCCACCCCCGCTCTGGAGCAGAACATTACTGTGGAGAGAAAGCCTCTATGAGCACACAGCACCCTATGAAGGGTTCAGTGAAAAGCCATGTGTGCGAACAGGACACACTGCCCAACATCTATCTGGGGCGCATAACAGCCTCCCAGGAAAACATGCTGCATTACTTATGACATTTTGATGAATTTTCACTTGTGCATTGTCATTCTAAACAAGCAAAAAGTGTGGAGGGGGTGTGGGGAGGTGAGTTTTATCATCTGGCTAAAAATACAATCAAACTGATATATAGAAAACTAGTTCTATAAGCCTCCTAGTGAGTAGACACTCCTAAATCCATGAAAACCTTCTGGAATGCAATCCTCCAGTTCTGCTGTGCACTATTTTTCAGGAATACATGCACACACACAGGCACACATGCACACGAACACAGACACAGCCAATTCCAAATATCACCAATTTCTTTTTTGGGCCCCACCATTCATGGGGGCCATTGCATGTCCTGCAGGCAGGTGGCCAGGCTGGCACAGCCAAAGCAGACCCATGCCTGTCCCAGAGCAATGGACATGAAAGGCTCGGACCCCTCAGGTCACCCCCGCCCCCCAGACGAACCACAGAAGCAGGTGATGGTCCCACGGGTCTCCAATCAAAGTTCATTTGTATCTGTTAAAAAGCTTATGGATGAAATGCTTGTCAATAGGCTTTTCTTTTCCAGAATACTCTAAAATGAAAGAAATTCCCCAAATCAATAAAATCAGTGAAAGAGCAACAGCTTGATTTCTATTAAAGTGAATAATAAAGTGGATAAAGACCAAGGTCAGGTGCTTCAAGGAGAAAATGCAAACAACTAATAAACCACAAACAAGCAATGGGGTCAGAGACCCATGACCTTCCCTTCTCCTGATCACACTGGTGAGGACTAAACACACCGGTAATGCTCCGGGGCGGGGAGGTGAGGGGGAAGAGAGACTCTTGTGAGCTTCGGGGGCACAGTGCTGTCCTGGCAGACAGCCCAGCCACTCGGGTCAAAATTAAAAATGCATACACCCTTTGACTCAAATATTTCCATTCTAAGACTCCTAATCAAATACTCACTGGAGTACACCAAGAAAAACTGTCATGGATGTGGCCGACTAGAGAGACACCCAAATTTCCGCCATGGGGTAAGGGACACAGGGTACACTGTCCTCAGAGACTCGTGCACAGCTTCATGGTGCAATGCAGAGCACGTGTGTCAATGCCACAGTGCTGGGTGAAAAAAGTGAGTTGCAAAATCCTCTAAGGTGTGACCACATCTTTGGGAAACCACCATCTATATGCGTGTGTACATGTGTGTGCACACACATATGTGTGTATGTAAATGGCACAGAGAAGACCTCAGAAATGCAGCTGGCAGTGGCATATACCCTGGGCACGAGGAGGTCGCTTTTACTCTTTGCTTTCTTTCTTCATTTTCAAAACAATAAAAACGCCATTAAAATAAAGGAAAAGTTAGTCAGCATATCTGACTTCCTGTTCACACTAAAGATTCAACGGGTATTTTTGTAGAAAAGCTACTTAAAAGAAAAGGTTCCAGCAGCAGAGATAAAAACCCACATAAAAAGATAGAAGGCCCTTTCCTGTTTCCCCTCTGAGTCAATGCAAAATTATTTAACAAAGCAGCAAGTTTCCACCACACTCTCATTTCTATAACTTCCCACGAATGCAGAAAGCAGCCGCAGTTTCCATTTTCCTGCTGATAAAGCCTCGCTGAACTATATCCTGGAGAAGGTGAATGCCTGCCAGCCCCAGGCCACACCCCCTCCCTCTGCACCCAGCCACCAGGCCAGTCCCCACCCCACCAGGGCCACCCGCCTCCTTCCAGCCCCACTCAGTACTTCTCTTGCCTTCTCATGTGCTCCAGTAGCTTGCAAAGAACGTTGACTCAGAGCCTGTGAATGTGACATTATTTGGAAAAATATTTGCAGACGTATCAATAATTCAGATCATGGAGTTAAGACGAGATCATCCTGGGTCACCTAGGTGGGCCCTAAATCCACTGACAAAGGTCCTTATAAAAGATACATGGACAAGAGACACAAGGACAAAGGCCACGTGAAGATGGAGACAGATTTTGGAGTGATGTGGCCACAAGCCAAGGGACACGTGGAGCCAAGAGAAGCTGGAAGAGGCAGGAAGCGTCCTATCCTAGAGCCTTCAGAAGGAGCACAGCCCTGCCAACACCTTGATTTTGGACTCCTGGCCACCAGGACTAGGAGAAGATAAATTCCTGTTGTCTAAGCCACCCATTTTGTGAAGCTTTCTTATGGTGACCCTAGGAAACATGCATGCACACCGTGATTCTATGAAGTGTAAGCATGTTTTCCTTCACAGTCAGTTTATGGAAAAGGCAGAAGGCCTCCTTGCTACAAAGACAATGAAAAACCGCAGGATGAAATTCAAGTAATTACCATTACTGTACCCGTTACGGTTCCGACCCAGCACCTGTGTCCCGGGCGAACCCCACCCGACCCGCAGGCCCTGCCCGCTTCCTGGGGAGCCACCACCCTGTTCCAGCCACCACTGCAGTGTAACAAACCACCCTGGACTCGGTGGCCCAAGACACTTCCCCACGCTCAACGGTTCTGTGAGCCGGGAGTCCCAACGGGCCCCAGCAGGGACTCTTTGCGCTCCAACGTCTGAGGCCCCGGCTGGAGTCCTGATGGCCAAGGGCTGCGATCATGTGACGGCCGATCCCCTCACACATCAGGGTCCTAGCGATGAGGGTGCAGAGACCAGGACTGCCCACTGCAGTCCCAGTGCTACGTGGCCTTTGGGAGTTGGGCTTCCTCACAGCATGGCAGCCACAGGGCCATCAGACCCTTACTTGGCATCTCAGGGCTCCAAGATCCAAGCAGTCAAGAGGCCACCCACAGGGAAGACAGACACAGCACCTCAGCGACAGCAGTGCTAACGGATTTACAGCCATGTACTTTATTTAAACTGCCACAGCTTTTCTCCCTACTCAGCTTCGGCTGCTTCCTGCAGTTCTTGAGTTCCGACTCAGCATTCCCGACCTTAGAGACCTCAAGCCCACCCTTGGTGGTCAACACCCACCCGCAAGCTTCCCTCCCTGGTGGCACACATCCCCTGTCAGCGTGCCTATGTGCTGTCATCCGGCTGGAGGCACCACGTCCTAGGTGCTCTCCCTCCACATCCCCCTCCCCTGCTGCAAACACAGCGCCTGGGACACGCAGAGCACGTCACCTGCTCACCGAAGGCATGAACAGCAGCACAACAGAGTGAGAGGGCACAATGCAGTGAGACAGAACTGTGGAACAGAGAAGGACCACCATGTTACAATGACCAGGGAGGTTTCCACCCAGCCTTGCTGGGCCCGCCAGGTGGGGAGAGGCAGAGGGTGGCAAGGAGAGACCCCAAGGGGCCAGATGGCAGCAGGGGCATCCTGAACGGAGAATAAAGGGACAAGAATGTTCACAAGCTACATTCATAATGGCCCAAGCCAGAAACCAAGCCAACAGCATCGCAGGCATGTGAACTGTGGTGCACGGCCCCCATGGAATGGTGGACAGTGGGGAAGAAGAAAGAACCCTGGATATGCAGCAGGCCACACACAGGAGCTGAGGGACATCCATGGGTGTGCTCCAGAACCCAGTGTATGCAAAACCAAACCCAGCCAGAATGCACCTCTGCTGCAATCAGTGGGGACAGTATCCTCGGGGAGGAGTGTCGCAAGGGCCCAAGGGCTGCGGGGCTGCTGGTGCTCTGGGCACCACAAAGCTGGGCTCCATCTGTGAGCAAAGCAAGGTCACGTGTGCATCACTGTGAAGTCTGCAAACATCTCACTGAAGAAGGAAGAAGGAAAATGGGAAGATGAAAACAGAAGCAGGGGCAGGCCAGACGGTTCTGCTGCTGCTTCTGTTTTGTTGGTGACCTTCCCTTGCATTTTAAGGTGGGAAAGGAAGAGAGGCCACACCGAGTGGGGCAAGGGAACCCACTGCCAAGCAGCCAGTGATGGGCAGCCATGAAAAGAGGGCAGCCAGAAGGCAGGTGGCCTTTCCCAGGTGGGACCTGACCCCGACAAGCTCACCCTGACCCTGGAATTCAGAGGGTGAGTGCCACTGTCTATCAGCTGCTGCTGTTTGGGCTGCTCTCCTGGAGAGAGGGTGCCCCAGGACAGGAGGGCCGGCCCAGAGCCACATAGAGGTCACTCTGCTGGGCAGAAGACAACTGTGACACCACAGCCTTAGGAGCACATTTCTTTCCAACAGACCCATCCTCCTTCAGCTCTCAACAGACAGGCATTGCACAAAGTGCAAAGAGAAGCACAGGCCAGGCTGGTACAAGCACCCTGCTGGCTCTGGTTGCTCCGGGAAGTGCCCAGCCATTCTCAGCCAGTGCAGCTAACAGCTGCTGCCAAGCTCATGAAAATCACCCTGGTGGCAGAAGCCACGCCACTGCTCCCCAAGCCCCCAGCCAGCGGTCTGCAGAGTCTGACACCTGATGTGGTTAACAAAAGCGGCTGTGTTTGGACAAAGTGTTTTCCTGTCTTTAGGGACTGCAACAGAAATGCTACTCAAGGCCTGAAAATAGTCCTGATATAAAACATCCCAGCAGAAGTCTGGGCCTTGGGAGAGGGCTGGTGTGCACACATGCTGCTTCCTCTCCCAGGGAGAGGGGAAAGCGAGTGCGTCCTGGGTCTCGCTTGTTTTTGAAGTGGACGTCTGTCCCTTCTGCTCACTGTAAGTGGTACCTTCTTCCCCAGACAGAAAGTCCATGCCCACCGGTTCAGGAGGCTTCAGAGCCATCAGTACAGACCAGAGAGGACCTGCATCTCCAGACCCTAAGCACTGAGCATCTATTTTAAAAACTGTGTTCCCACCCCCTCCCCGGTTTGCCAGGGAAAACCAAGCCCTGCTCCCTTGGTGGTCTTGTCCATCAAGTGGGAAGGGACATAAACATAACGGAGGCCGCACTGCTTCCAGAGAGGCCCGAGGGATCTCACATTTGAAACCCAAGCCACTTTGTCAGGTTTCAAAGACCCCGCCAAGGATCCACTTCTGTGGATCAGGAGCTCTGCTCTGACCCAGTTTCCTGGCACCCGTGTGTGGCCCCATGGCAGTTGTTGCAGAGGCAGGGGCACCTCCTCTACTCCAGGCTCCAACCTGCACTCAGCCCCAGACTCACAGAAACCAAGGATGAGGGCACCACAGCCACTGGTTGATGTGGGAAATAAAATAATATGTAGCCTGCACATTTGGCTTAATGCCAAAATTTTAAAATGTCCACGCAGCCACACGTAGGGCCAGATGACAAAATGGGATTTCATATTTTTCCATGTGTGGGTGAAAACAGTTTTCAATACAATGCAACTAAACAAAATATCAGAGAGCATTGTACGTGGTCAGGGGTGAGTGCCATGCTGAGGAAAACTTTGGTTTTAGCGGGGCATGCATGTGTGTGCATGCACGCCTGTACGCACGTGTGCACACACACGTATGCAGGTATGCTGCCTCACAGTACAAATACATGTCTTACCGTGAGCCGCCCTCAGGGTCTGAAAGCAGCCACGCTCCCTGATTGCCATGAGGTTTTAATATTCTAATAAAATATTTTCAGCAACATTAATTAGACAAGCACCGAAACTTCTCTGAAGCTTGGTTTTAAATATGACACTGAATTCCATGTGCATCCTGGTGCAAAGTCTGCCAAGAAAGGGTGTTTCACTTGTCACCTCATTTTGTAATCCCACAGCCCCCAGGAACCGGTGCTGCCGACCCCACTCACGAACGGATCAGGCCTTGCTGAGGCCGCACACACCACACACAGGGCCTAGGCAGGACCTCGCGGCCAACCCCATGCCGACCGTCAGAATGGGCTCTCGCTGGAGCCAGGCATGGAGGAGAGTGGCGGGCCCACCCCTTGTGCGTGGTTCAGGGCAGCCACGCACTCCCACCCAAGCAGCTACTCTCTCCCTGTCTGGAGAGGCCGGCGTGGCTGGTCTGTTTCCCACAGTATGTTTTTCATTTAAAAGTACAACAAACAGAACTCCCACCTGCTTTTTAAACAAGGCAGGTATAACAAGTCTAAGAAAAGCGTGTCAGACTCACAAGGCATATGATGTGTGTGTACCCACACGTGTGATATGAAGTTGTGTTTTTCCATTTTTCTTTGTATTTTTCCTTTATTGTTGCAGAAAACTGGAGACACGCAGACAAGCACCAAGGAGGAAACAAAAGCCACATCATCAACTAACCATGTGACTCCTGTTCTGGACACAGTCTATCCAGTGCTTTCTAGGCAAATTATAGGTCCTCGCTGTAGGTACTGCTTTAGGAATGGTTCTCAGCACCTGATGTGATATGTTGATCCCCCAGCAAATTAGTCATATTTGACACTACTATTTTTAGAGATGGGCTAGCCTAACTGTATCTCCTCATCCCTGACCATCTGTCAGGGGCTTTCAGCTGGTATCCGGGTTTTCTGTTTATCAACACCCGGCACCCTTTCTAATAAATGATTCTTTACATCCATGATTCCTTAGGATAAACTTCTAGACACTGAACCGCCACGGCCGAGGGTACACACATCTTTAAAATTTTTCAAACACCTCAACCAATGGCCACCCCTCAGTGAGTGCATTAGGAGCTGTGTATGCAGGGTGCACCTCCCCGCAGGCTTCAGGCCCCCGCCCCCTTGCTCACATCTTGGTCCCACCACCTCTTGGCTGAGTGACCCCGCGCATGAATTTCTTATTCTCTCCATTCTCAACGTCCTCACCTGTAAAAGAGGGAAGAACTGTCCTGACAGGGCTGATAGGGCTGTGGTCAGGATTCCATGAGACAGGTATAGAAGGCATTTGTCAGGTCATTTACCACAAATATCACTAGGTCACCCTTTCCCATAACGGCCTCCCTGTCTCCAAACTCGCCTTTCCAACTCATAAGCCAGAGGTGCCAGAGTCACCGCTAACCAGGGATCTGATTGCATTAGTTACTGCTCAAACCCTTGGACAATTAGGCAGAGTGAAAGAAGCTGGACTCAAAGGCTGCTCACTGTATAACTCCACTTATACAACATTCTGGAAGAGTCTATAAGGACGGAAAACAGATCTGTGAATGCTGGGGCGGGGAGGTGGGGGAAGGACCTGACTCCAGAGAGACACAAGGAAATCTGTGGAATTATGGAAGTTTTCCATATTTCCATTTGGTGGTCGTTACATGACTATGTTTTGAAACTCATAGAACAGGACATTAAAATGGGTGAACTTTCCTGATCACAAATTATACCTCAGGAGATCTCACTTAAAAACAAACAACAACCCTGTGGAGAAGGAAGTCTAAGCCGTGTGGTCTGGTGTTTCAGGCCTTGTCTCCTGGCCAGCTGCTTTCCTTCCCATTTCTCGCTTACTCCAAGATCTGGCACATACAGAACGCCCTCCGCACCTGCAGGCCCAACCAGGGTCCACACCAAACCTAAAGCCCCAGCCAAGGCTGCTGGCCTGCTGTTCTCCAAACAAACCCTGTGTTCAGACTCCAGGACCCAAATCCTCCTCTGCTCTCTCAGATCCTCCTTCTCCCGCTTCTGGGAGGCCTGCTAAGTAAAGATTAATCCCTCCTTCCTCTGCGTCAAAGGTTCTCAATTCTGGCTGCACAAGAATTACCTGAGCAGTTGTCAAAAGCATGGATCCATGCCCTCCCTCCCACCCCAAAAGATTCTGATGTAACTGGGCAGGTGTGGGGACAGACACTGGGGTTTTGTTTCGCGCTGTTTTTTTTTTTTCTTAAAGAATCCCAGGCTCAGAAATGAAAGAGGGAACATCATGCAAATCCAGAGACGTTAAAAGGATAATAAAGGAATATTATAAACAATTTTATGCCAACAATTTTGACAACTTAGGAGAAATGAGCAGATTCCTTGAAACACACAAATCACCAGGACTGACTCAAAAAGAAATAGAGGGACTTCCCTGGGGGCACAGTGGTTAAGAATCCACCTGTCGATGCAGGAGACACGGATTCGAGCCCTGGTCCGGGAATATCCCACATGCTGCGGAGCAACTAAGCCTGTGCACCACAACTACTGAGCCCACGTGCCACAACTACTGAAGCCCATGCTCCTAGAGCCCGTGCTCCACAACAAGAGAAGCCACCGCAATGAGAAGACCGCGCGCTGCAACAGAGAGTAGCCCCCACTCGCCTGCAGCAACAAAGACCCAACACAGCCAAAAATAAATAAATAAATTTATAAAAAAGAAGAATTAGAAAGTCTTAATAGCCCTATATGAATAAACTGAATTCATAATTAAAAACCCTCCCTATAAAGAAAATCCAGGATAGCTTCACTAATAAATTCTATCAAATATTTAAGGAAGAAACAATGCCAATCCTACACAAACTCTTTTTTAAAAATAAATTTATTTATTTTATTTATTTATTATTTTTGGCCGCATTGGGTCTTCACTGCTGTGCACGGGCTTTCTCTAGTTGCGGCAAGCAGGGGCTACTCTCCATTGCGGTGCACGGGCTTCTCATTGCAGTGGCTTCTCCTGTGGCGGAGCATGGGCTCTAGGCGCGCGGGCTTCAGTAGTTGTGGCACACGGGCTTCAGTAGTTGTGGTTCGCGAGCTGTAGAGCGCAGGCTCAGTAGCTGTGGCGCACGGGCTTAGCTGCTCCGTGGCATGTGGGATCTTCCCGGACCAGGGCTAGAACCCATGTCCCCTGCATTGACAGGCGGATTCTTAACCACTGCACCACCAGGAAAGCCCACAAACTCTTAAAATAATAATAAATGAAGAGGGAACACTTCCCAAATCATTGTGTGGGGCCAACATTACCCTGATACAGAAACCAGACAGAGGTATTACAGGAAAAGAATACAATATCCCTCATGAATATAGTTATAAGTAAACCTTAACAGAATTGTAGCAAATTGAATACAGCAATACATAAAAAGGATTATACATCATGACCAACTGGGGTTTGTGCCAGGAGTGCAAGGTTGTTTAACATTCAAAAATTGACTCATGTAATTCAGCATATTTAATAAGAAAAAAAGAGGAAAAACCATATGATTATCTCAACAGATACAGAAAAAAAGCATATAACAAAATTCAACATCCACTCCTGATAAAAACTCCATGCAAACTAGAAAACTTCCTTAACCTCAAAATAAAAAGGCATTGGACTTCCCTGGTGGCGCAGTGGTTAAGAATCCACCTGCCAATGCAGGGGACACAGGCTTGAGCCCTGGTCCAGAAAGATCCCACATGCCGCAGAGCAACTAAGCCCATGTGCCACAACTACTGAGCCCGCCTGCCACAACTACTGAAGCCCATGTGCCTAGAGCCTGTGCTCCACAACAAGAGAAGCCACCGCAATGAGAAAACCACACACCACAACGAAGAGTAGCCCCCGCTGGCCGCAACTAGAGAAAACCCACATGCAGTAATGAAGACCCAACACAGCCAAAAATAAATAAATAAATAAAAAGAAAAGGCATCTATATAAAATCTTCACCTAACATCATATTTAATGAAAAGACAAGTTCTTTCTTCCTAAGATTGGGAACAGGTAAGAATGCCCACTGTCACCACTTCTGTTAAACATCCTAGACAATGGAATAAAAGAAAAAGAAATAAAAAGCATTTTAACTAGAAAGACAGAAGTAAAATGGTCCCTATTTGTAACTGTCATTATCTTTGTGCAAAAATCTTGAAGGACTACAGAAAAGCTACTCAAACAAATAAGTAAATTTAGAAAGGTGATAGAATAAACAATATAAAAATCCATTGTGTTTCCTTATAGTATAATAAACAATTAGAAAATAAAAAATGCTTAAATCCATTTATAACATTCAAAACCATAAAATACTTATGAATAAATTTGATTAAATATGTATAAAACCTACAGTGACTGCTACAAATCACTGCTGAGAAAAATGAAGAAAGGCAAACACAGACAGAAAGGTAGTCCATGATCGCTGACTGAGGCTCAATATTGTTAAAATTTCTATATTACCTAAGTTGATCTAAGGAGTTAATGCAACCCCAGTCAAAATCGAAGCAGGCTTTTTCGTAGAAGGACTGGTAAGCTGATTTTAAATTTATATGGAAATGCAAAGGCTAGACAACACAATTTTGAAAAGGAAGTACAATTGGAAGTCTCACTATCTGACTTCAGGAATTGCTACACAGCAAGTCATGAATACAGAGTGGTTCTAGGGTCAATGGTGAATAAGCCAAAACAGACCAGAATTGAGCCTGAAACAAAGTCACACAGATTCTCAATTACTTTTCAAACATGATGCCAATAATTCTGTGGAGAAAGGACAGTTTCTTTAACAAATGGCACTGGAACAACTGGCTATCCACACTCAAAACAATAAACCTCAGTTCTTAGCTCTTTCCAGTTAACAGGTAACTCAATATAGATAACAGATCTAAACGTAAAGGCTAAAACCATAATGTTTTCAGAAGAAAACACAGGAGAAAATCTTTATGACTATGGGCGAGGCAAAGTTTCTTATATAGGACACAAAAAGCCTAAACTACTAAAAATAATTGATATAACTGGACTTAAAACTAAAAATATATGCCCTTTGAGAGATACCATTTTTTAATATTTATTTACTTATTTAATTTTTGGCCGCGTCGGGTCTTAGTTGCAATGTGCAGGATCTTTTGTTGCAGCATGCGGGCCTCTCTCTAGTGGTGGTGTGGGCTCCAGGGTGTGTGGGCTCTGCAGCTGTGGCACGCAGGCTTAGCTGCCCTGCGGCATGTGGGATCTTACCTCCCTGACCAGGGATTGAACCTGTGTCCCCTGCATTGGAAGGCGGATTCTTAACCACTGGACCACCAGGGAAGTCCCAAGGAGGTATCATTAATAAAGTAAAAAGGTAAGCCACAGACTGAGAGAAAGTATTTGCAATACAAATATCTAACAAAGAACTTGAATCCAGAATATGTAAAGAACTCAAATATATGAAGACAAATAACCCAATTTAAAAGTCATCAGATTTGGGGCTTGCCTGGTGGCACAGTGGTTGAGAATCTGCCTGCCAATGCAGGGGACGCAGGTTTGAGCCCTGGTCCGGGAAGATCCCACATGCCGCGGAGCAACTGGGCCCGTGAGCCACAGCTGCTGAGCCTGCACGTCTGGAGCTTGTGCTCCACAACAAGAGAGGCCGCGATAGTCAGAGGCCCGCGCACCGCAATGAAGAGTGGCCCCCGCCTGCCACAACTAGAGAAAGCCCTCGCACAGAAACGAAGACCCAACACAGCCATAAATTAATTAATTAATTAATTAAAAAAAAAAAAAACAGCCCCTGTTTCTACATCATAGCCCGCCAGGCCTTTCAACTAAGAGTCTGGTAGGTAGTTAGTTAATCTGGTAAGTTAGTTAGTTTCAACTAAGAGTCAGGGTAAGTCCTGAGCATCTCTTTAGAAAAAAAAAAAAAAAAGTCAGCAGATTTGAACAAAAACGTAAAATAATAAATACAAATAGCTACTAAATACAGGAAAAGATACTCAACTAGAATGTCCATGATCCAGCACAACTCCCACTAGAATAGCTAAAATTAAAAAGACTGACAACAGCAAGTGTTGGCAAGGATGTGAAATAACTGCTCGCACATTAGCAGTAGGGATGTAAAATGATACAGCCACTTTGGAAAACGGTTTGCCAGTTTCTTATGAAGTTAAAGATACACTTACCACACAACCCCACAATTCTACTGTTAAGTAGTTACTCAAGAGAAATGAAAACACCTGTCTGCACCCAGATGTGCATACGAATGAATATAGCATTTTTTATTTTTTATTTTATTTATTTATTTTTTTTTGCGGTACGCGGGCCTCTCACTGCTGTGGCCTCTCCCGTTGCGGAGCACAGGCTCCAGAAGCGCAGGCTCAGCGGCCATGGCTCACTGGGCCCAGCCTCTCCGCAGCACGTGGGATCTTCCCGGACCGAGGCACAAACCCTCGTCCCCTGCATCAGCAGGCGGACTCCCAACCACTGCGCCACCAGGGAAGCCCTATATCTTTTTTTTAGTGGTAAAATACACATAACATAAAATCTACTACTTTAACCATTTTAAAGGGTATGCAACCATCACCACTATCTAGTTCCAGAACATTTTCATCAGCTCCAAAGGAAAGCCCGTACATATTAAGCAGTCGCTCCCATTCTCCCCTGCTCCAAGCCCCGGCAACCACTAATCTGCTTTCTGACTCTGGAGATTTGCCTATTCTGGATATTTTGTATAAATGGAATCATGTAACATGTGCACTTTTACGTCTGACTATTTTTACTTAGCATAATGTTTTCAAGGGTCATCCATGTTGCAGAACGCGTCAGTACTTCCTTTTCCAGCTAAGTAATATTCCATTGTCTAGAGGGACCACATTTATTTATTCATTCATCCACTAATAGGCATTTGGGTTGGTTCCCAAATTGTGAACAGTGCTGCTACGAACAGTGGTAAACAAGTTTTTGTTTGAATATCTATTTTCAATTCTTTTGGGTATTTACCCAGGAGTAGAATTGCTGGGTCATATGACAGTTCTATATTTAACTTTTGGAGGAATCTCTGTTTTCCAAAGTTGCTCTACCATTTTACATTCTCAAAGCAATGTATGA
This sequence comes from Aethalodelphis obliquidens, assembly GCF_003676395.1. Lineage (NCBI taxonomy): Eukaryota > Metazoa > Chordata > Mammalia > Artiodactyla > Delphinidae > Aethalodelphis > Aethalodelphis obliquidens. The sequence goes on from NW_020838018.1 coordinate 1,832,950, forward strand.
AATTTATAATTTCTCCATACGCTCACCAACACTTATTATTTCCCTTTTTTTTGATAAAAACCATTCTGGTGAGACGGAAGTGGTATCTCACTGAGGTTTGGATTTGCACTTCCCTAGTGACTAATGACGCTGAGCATCTTTTCATGTGCTTATTTGTCATTTGTCTACCTTCTTTGGAGATATAATACGTTCGCTCATGTTTCAACTGGTTGTTTTTCCTTTTGTGTTGAGTTGTAGCTCACAGCACTTTTATTCACAACAACCTCGAACAGGAAGCAATCCAAACATCCACCAACAGATGAATTAACTAATAAACCATGGTACACCCACGTGTACCAAATTTCAAAAACATGCCAAGGGAAAGAAGCTAGACACAGAGTCTACAATACATGCTTCCATTTTGAAACTCTTAAAGAAACAAATCTCATAATAGTCTAATTTCGGCAGATCAGTGATTGCTTGGGTGGAGGGCTGATTGCAAAGAGGCAACAGGAAATTTGGGGAGGGCTCACAAGCTAAACAATCTCTGTTGCAACTGCTCAACTCCGGCTGACAGTGGCCAGGGATGGTGTGGGTGCATGAATGTGTGAGGTGCACTTGACCTGCAGGCCAGAGTTCACCCACTCCTGGCGGTTGCATAACTGTGTACCTTTGTCAAAACTCACTGAACAGGGTACTTAAAACAGTACTTTTTACTGTACATAAATTATGACTCAATAATACTGGTTAACGAAACATTGTTTCTACAGGCAGACACCCCAAGTCTAATGGACATCCAGAGTAAGGCCCACAGCCCTGCCTCTGTCCTCCTGTCTGCCCTCCAGAGTGCAGCCCACAAGGGCAGGCTGTGCTTAGCCCAGCCTTGGGTGGCCTATTAAAACCAGAGCTTCTGATTCAGGGGGTCTGGGGTAGAGGTGAAAACCTGCACTTGTGGCAAGTTAGGGGGATGTGATGCCGCTGGCATAGGAACCACTCCTGCAGATGGGTTCTCTCTCTCATTCACGTAGCGTTCAGTGGATATGGAATTAAGGCAGTGTTGCAGATAACACGCAGGTCCTCGCTAGTGAATGGGGCCTATATATAGGAAATGCCAGGCTAATATCAGGAGGGAAATGCTCACATTCTGGCTGTGAGGACACAGCCCCACTTTCAGCCTCTGTTTCTGGCCAGGCCCATCAGGCCAGTGGACCTGGCCCCCCTTCGCCCTTCTCCTGCCCCGCACAGGTGTCCTCTCAGCCAGGAGGGCATCCACCCCTTGCCCAGGAGCCTAGCAAACTCAGCTCTCCAGGCCTTCTGTGCTCACCACCCAAGAGCGCTCCATCGCCCCTGGGCACCCACTGCGGTACTCAGAGGCTCTGCTGTCACAAACTTCCATAACCATTCTCTGAGGCCCTGGCTCCTCTCCCCTGTCTGCATACCTCAGGGCCAAGCAGAGGGGCAGTGCACACTAGAGCCAATGAAAGTTTGCTTGCAGGGGAACAGCTGGCCTCCCATCTGTCCCTATCAGACGACTTGGGCAAGGGCCCCACCCCACTTTCTTCATCACTCTTCCCCTCTACTCCATCCTTCCCTTCAGGACAGAAACCTGAAACATAAGCCTTCTCTCAAATCCTTATGCCCATCAGCTACTCCCCATTTGTCAGCGCCCCCTTCACAGCAAAATTCTCGAAAAAGTTACCGACTCTTGCTGTCCTGAGCTCTCCTTCTCCCCCTTTCCTGGCCCACCGCTCCCCTATACCTCTCATCGGGACACTGATGACCTCCATGTTGCTAAGGTCAATTCTCCAAGGATAATTCTCAGTCCTCACCTAACTGGACTCCTTGGCCAGGCAGCCACTCCTCCCCATGCATGATCTGCCCATGGCCCTGGATGCCCCTGACACCTCTGGCTTTCTCCTGCCCTGATAGCACTCCTTCTTGGTCCCTTGACTTTGGACCTCTCCTCTCCTCCATCCATCCAACTCTCCTGCCATCTTGTGCTGACTTAGCTTTAAAAATCACACCTGTGTGCCGGCAGTAGCCAGGTTGATTGCCGGGCCCAGGCCACTCCCCCAAACTCCAGCCTCACTTGCCTGAAAAGCCCCTCACCACCAGCACATGGACAGCAACAGAGCTCACAGGTACTATCTGGAGAGCCAGCAACCCTCCCGAATTCCCCACAACTGCTCTGCCCACAGAGAGACCATCTCAGGATGATGCCTACTCCATCCTTCAGGTTGCCTGAGCCAAGAATCTTGAGGTCACCTTGGACTCCTCTATTGCTCCAATCATCCTGTTGGCTCCATCTTCACAACATACCAGAATCTAGCCAAACCCACCACCTGCATGGGGCTGCTCCTGCGCTCCAGCCTCACCCGCCCCCTGGTCTTGCTACAGTGTGCTGGGATGTCCCCCTGGGTCACTCCTCACCTCCTCCATCAGCCCACCAAGCCACCTAATTTCAAATCTCAAACCCCCCCAAACTGCTGTCTCCCTTGAGCACCTGGACCCCACAATAGCACTATGGCCCCGATGCATGACATTCTGACTTATCTCTTCTCCTTAGCCTTCCATCAGCCGCTACTTGACCATAAGTGCCAAGTTGGCAGAGCCTTCTGTCTCTTGGTTTCTTGCTGCAACTGGAGCTCAATAAACATTTGCTGGGGGAAATGGTGAGACTCCATGAAGTGGACAAATCTGCGAGTTGAAAGGGGGCTTAAAGGTATCTAATTCCTTCACCTCAAGAAAGATGAAAGATGGGACCTCACCTACAAAGGACACAGACCTCCTGTGTGCCCTGAATGCCCAGACAGCACAGCTCTACTTGGGCAGGATCCCTAAGGCCTCTGGGAAGCACTAAGATGCAAGGAACACGTCTGATCTCAATGGGAAAATGGGCTGTGTATTTACAGCCCGTTCTGATGGCAGGCGGCTCACGGCCACACAGACAAGACCCCAGGCTCAGAGCAGAGCCACCCTGCTGCAGGCCTGGCTGTGCCCTCCCACAGCCACGGAAAATACTAGTAAACAACAACAACAAACAAAACTCCCTAACACACGGTGAGAACAAAGTGGGGTCCAGCTGAGGCCCTTATTCGGGCAGGCCCCCGGGAACGTAGTGTCCTTGCAAACAAAATCAAAACACGCATCAGAGCCAAACAACACCGAAATGCTAGATCAAAGCAGATTACATTCTGGTGCTTAAGCAACTCAAATTTCTTGCAATAGGACAGGAAAATAGAAAAAAAAAAAAAAAAAAACCACTTAGGATCCCAGAAAACTTGTACTTTTTTACTTTGTGGATATAGGATTTTTATGCTTTTTTGTTGGTATAAGATTAAAGTGACTTAACATACCATTTACTAAAAGAAAAAACAGCAACTGCTAAAAATGTGTCGGACAGCCCCACAGTGGCAGGTCATCCAACTAGCAGTGGAAATCCACCCACGAAGGCCCTGGACCGTCTTTGCTTTTGTTTCTGGGCCAAGTCCCATGGAAGGGAAGGTGGTTCTCCATTTAAAACAGGACTATGGTGGGTCTGAGCTGAGGGCTTTCCCCATCCCACGGCCCAGGACCAGGATGGTCCCTCAGCTTACTGCCCCCATTGAGAGATGATGTTGCTGTTTAATTTTCAGGGTTTGGGTCTTGTCTCCGCTATTGCCGAGGTCAGGGTATCAATGTCTCTTTTTCATGGCCCACAGATCACATACTCAGAGCATCAGTGACTATCGATTCATTGAATGCCTCATTTAAGCCACATCATCCGTTATTAAGTTGTGTAGGAACATGAATTCCTACAAGTCAAATCCATTTAGAATTTAGATTTAGAAATTTAATATTTAAAATAGGCTATTCTATTCCCTAATGGAGACCCCTTCTTAAAAATACATTTTATCATTACAAAAATAATCCCACTGTAAAAGAAACAAACCACACAGAAGTACATGGGGTTGAAAGGACAGGTTCCCCTTGCTCCTCCCGCCCTCCCCCTTCTCAACCCTCCCTCAACACACAAGCACACACACTCACATGCACACACACATCCTTCCCTCTCACCCCTGTTGCTAGCTGGACAGTCACTCTTACTTGGAGCTATGTCCTTAGAGCCTGGAACAGTGCCTGTCCCACTCATCCACAGTGGCACTCCATCATCATCTATTCAATACACAGCGTCTGTCCTTCCAGATGCTTCTACACCTTATTACCTACACATGCATAAAAGGAGTCATTCCATACAGTCTACACTAAGGAGCAGTGTTTTCACTTAATACACAGGCACTTCTTTTAAAGTAACCCTCAACTATTTCATGAAGTGAAGGATCCTATGGCATTCTGGGGTGGGGGGGAATGGGATTCTTAGATTATTAACTTTTTTACGGTAAAGAATTTCAAAAATACACAGAAGTGGCCTGAACAGAATAACGAACTCTCAGGTATGGTCACCCAGAGCCAACAACCATCTAACCATGGACAATCCTGCCCCTCCACCACCCCACCCCACCCCAACCCGTGCTGAGATCTGAAACAGATCTCAAATGCTGTATCATTTCCTCTGAAAATAACTCCAGTATCTATCACTAAAGGCTAAAGATTGCTTCAACGTAACCTCAATGCTGTTTCTAAGGAATATAATTATCCTTTAAAATCATCATTCACTCAACAAATGTCCAACTGTCTAATAAATACCATAATTTTTGAAAGGAGTGATTCTTGGGTCAAGAATCACTTTCACGCAGTCTCTACTTTCATAGACAGCATCTTGAGACTATCACAGCAAATAAGGGACCATGTCCCAGTGGAGGATCACAAGGCACGCTGGAAGGCAGTTATGGGGGAACGACACCTGGGCTGCTGTGATGCCTGGCCCAGGTACTACCCTGCCAGGTAAACGTTCATGCACTCGGGAAGGGTCAGGCAGCTGGAAAGTGAGCCACTCCAAGGAATTGGGATGAGCCAATTTGCCTATCCCAAAGGTCACCTTAGTTGACGTACCGAAAAACGCCATCCCAGCTCCAGGCGAGGCCCACTTACACACTGTCTCCACTTGACTGAATCAACAGTTATTTCCTCTTAATAAATCTCCACTTCCCCACATCACCTCTTGACAGCAGGCAGGCTGAAATGGCCATGAGTTGTGCTGAGTGAGTCTCCAGTGCAGAGGAGCCTGCCCAACCGGCCTGCTCTCGGGTGACGCCCCGCGACATCCTCAAGTGGCCACGGGCCCTAGTGGCACGGGTGGAGCTGGGGAGGCTGCACCTGCCAAGCCCCAGGAAGGACGGTAGTCTTTCTTCCAGCAACCACCCTCAACAGTCAACTGATGGCAAGTTCATTTGTATATTTTTACATGGCCAGCTTCACCCCACAGCACCCTGCAGGCCTGGACAGTTACCTGGCCACTGCTATCACTCTCAGAAGAGCCTGGGCATGGGGGACTGGGGGCACTGGGAAGCACCACCTGCCACATCACCTTCCCAGGAGTTCTTTCTATCAAACAAATTCTTAGCATGAGGGGAAGGTTGCTGTTAATTATGGAACAATCAGAAAGCCAATTCATTTACACAGCAGCAGGGGCCTAACCCAGGGACACTGGGGACTCCTGCTGGTGGGGAGGGAACATGGGTCCAAACTGCCAACCCAAGAGCTCTGGCCCCAGGCTCATCAGACAGAACAAGGGGTTAGGAAGAGGCTCCTGGCCACCATCCCGGCCGAACCCCCCCTCCCCCCACCAGAAATGGAACCCAGAGGGAGGGGAGGGAAGCCTGGGCCTGTCCATGCTCAGTGTGGGAGAGGCAGGCTCCCTCTAGAAGCACAGAGGACCAGCAAGAAAACCATTGATCTCCGCAACACATTATTGATTTTGCTATGTGCTGGCACCAGTGGATGGTCCTCCCCCCTCACTCAGAGCCAGCCATTAGTGTGCACTCCCAAGCACTGGCCTAGACATCCCTGCCTGGTGTGGGGAAGGCACTTGAGATGAAACCCGCCTTGGCTGACCCACAGGGAACAGACCACGAGTGAATCATTAAGGAGTCATTAAGGTCATCTCCCTGCCCCCAGACCCACTGGACAGCTGTGTGGTGTGGCGTTGCCCCCTACTCCTGAGCCAGGGTGGATGCACCATCTGCCGGGACCCTGAGCAAGCCTGCCAGAGCACCCCGGTTACCAGTGGAGGGTCTCTGAAAGGTTGTATTTTCCAACAATCAAAGGGAGTCAGTTCCCATGTCAGCTCGGGGTCCTGTAACATGGTGAAAGAGTGGAACTGGGCAGGGCTGCCTCTCAGTGCCAGCAATTAGTTTTTATTTCTTTATTTGGTTTACCTGCTGGTTGTATTACAAACACTTTTTTGTTCAATCTGAAGGTCCAGCCTCTTGGGGGGGACAGTCCTTGTCCACAGAAATACCCCAGCGTGTCCCTCACCATCTCCTCATTCTTGTAGGTTTTATCCCTGGTGCCTGGAGTACTCAGAGCAGGCCTGCTTTATTTTTCTTTATTCTTGCAGACGTTATGCACAGACACCAACGGTTCAAGTGACAATCGGGGCATTATCTCTACCAGAATCCTGGCCTCTGCACTGGCCGAGGCAGTCTGTTTCTGGGACACAGTAAACATTCCCAAATAACGGCCCTCAGGCAGCCAGAAGGCAGGCCGCAGGCCTGGGGCAGATATGAGGTGACAGGTCACCGATGTCACTTTACCCCTTGGAAAGGAAACTTCCGCTCAGTGGCGCCTAGTGGATTTGAATAGACTCAGAACAGGGGAGCCAGGCACTTGGCCACAGTCACCAAGTCCTAGATGTGCTTAACATAAAGGGAGGTTTTCAAATCAAAAGCAGAACAACTTCGCATGGCAAACGCTCCAGAAAGCAGGTCCCTGCCCTTGACAATGAGGCCTAGGCCTCATTTTCGGTGAACTGCTCACCTCCAGACTCCCATGCACCCCACCTCCAATACTAAATCAAATAAACGAAGAGGATCACCACGACCCAACTCTCTTTTCCATGTTTGTATTGGCAAAACCCCAGTGGATTCAGCCTCCTGCAGCTCACCAAGCGGCTGCAACAGGTGCAGCCCTGAGCTAAGGCTGCTGATTCTCCTTGGCTGTTCTAGAATCACGCAGCCAAAACCCTAAAGGAAGCCGAGGCCTGCAGCATTCATCACCAGGGCCCCGACCTGCCCCACCTGTCTGAGTGCGCGGCTCCGGGTCCAGCGCCCAGGATCCGCGGCCTCGGAGACAGAAATAGAAGACGCGGGGCCTGGCCAGGCCCGAATGGCCAGAGTGGGGCGGGGGCCGGGAGGACAGGATCGGCGGGCCTGGCCGAACGCACCGCCCCCGCCCCTGGGCAGGGTTGGCCACGCGCCCCGAGCCCCCAGCGCCGCCCCAAAGCCGCCGAGCCACCTGCGCGCCGGGGCAGGGAAGGAGCCAAGCAGGGGAGGGGTCCTGGGGGTCCAGGGTGGAGACTCCGGGAGGGGTCCGGGGAGGAGTCAGGGAGCTCCGGGAACGGGACTCCGTGAGGGTCCGGGGGTCCGGGGAGGAGTCACGGGGCTTCGGGTCGGGGGCTCCGGGAGGGCTCTGGGGACCGGCCCGGGGAGGGTCTCGCCGCCCCCACGCACCTGCCCGGCCCGCGCCCTCCCTCTGCCCAACGGCCCTTACCTGGCGCGGTGCGTCCTGGCCGCGCGGACCAGAGGTGCCCGGCCCAGAGAGCGCGGGCGTAGGAATGATGGCGGCGGCGGCGGCGGCGGCGGCGGCGGCGGCGGAGGCGGCCGGCTCTCAGGCCCGGCGCGGAGGGGCGACGCGGCCAGGCTGCGCGGGGATGCTGCGGCGCGCGAGGGCCCGGAGGCCGGCGCGGGAGGGAGGGCATGGGGTGGTGCGCAGGCCCCTCCTCTGCTCCCCTCCTCCCCTTCCCGCCTCCTCTCTCGTCCCTCCCCCTCTCCCCTGCCTCCTCCTACTCCCCGCCCGGCTCTCCGCCCTCTTCCTCTCTCCCCTAGCCTCTCCGTCCCTCCCCTTTTCCCTCCCCTTTCTTCACCTTCCTCTACTCCTCCCTGCCCCCCTCCCCCGCTGGCCCGTACCACCTCCCACCTACACACTTTCCCTCTGTCCTCTTCCCTCCCCATCTCCCACCTTCGTCTCCTATCCCCCAGGCTCCCAGAGGCTAACCCCTGCCCTGGCCAGTTCTCTGCTAGGTCCAACACAGGTTATGGTGAAGTGCCCAGTTACCCCTCCTCACCACCTGCTAATGGAGCAGCTTGCCCCATCTGGGAGCCTGACCTGACCCCACCCTTTCCAGGCCCCGCCAAATCTCCAAGGTTTCTCCCGCAGGGCCTGGTGCAGCTGTGTTGGGGACCTGCACACTGTGTGGACAAAGCATGTGGGCTCCCAGGACACTTGCTCCTTTGCTTCCAAGCAAATCTGATTTGTATAAGAATACTCCAAACCAAACCTCCTGCTATTTTTCCAGGGTGAAGCAGGCTGGTACCAATCTAGGATTTGCTGCAGCCCTTCTGTTTGCCCCCATGCCAACTGTTTGTTTTGTGTTCAACATTTGCTATACCCCTGGTGACACACATTTATACTAACCCACAGGTTTGAGGACCTAGGTACCCTCCGAAGACTTCTCCAAACCTTTCTGCCCTGGAGAAAGAAGTGACAGGTCTGGAAGGTGGCTGGCCTGGCCAGTAGGCCTGCTGAGGGATGCTGTCCAGAGAAGGGGGTACAGTTCCCAATGAATGAGCCAGGATTTCCCCATGAGTAGGAGTCAGGGAGCTCTGTCGCGAGGCCTGGCCATAGATCTCCAGGCTGCAGGCACACTCCCAGGGCACCTGAGGCCGCTTTCCTGATACCTCCAAGCTACTGAGAGCCAGGGTGAGAGTTTTAAAATGAAGCCATTCCTAAATGATCAGTAGTAGGCCCGAGAGCCTCACTCCCTTCAGGGGCCAGTTGCCTTTCCATGCTGACATTCCAAGAGGCAGGCCTTAGGGCCAGTACACTGACACAGGGCCAGCAAAACTAAGATGGTGAAGCTAGTGCCAAGGGTGCAGGTAGGGGTTGCCAGGAGCTCACCCCCTTACCCTCTGTAGGTAGAGATCATGACCTGGAATCTAGAATCTGATAGACTCCGGTTTGAGTCCTGGCTCTGATGCTTCCAGGGTGACCCTGTGAGCCCTGTCCCACCCTTCCCAAGGTGAGGATCTCTCCAAGGGTTGCTGAGCACGGAGGAGAGAATCTTGGGTAAAGCCCCCAGGACCATGTGGCCCACATTCATCGTTGGCTACTCTTATGAGAAAGACATGGGGGAGATGTCCCTTCCAAGCTGTCTTCCAGTGGGAGAAGTCTGTGAATCTGTGTTCACCAACTAATTTGGAGTAAAACTTAATGGGAAGAGATTAGGCCAGGGCTGTTTTAACAGCATCCTAGGCCCCAAGAAGGGACCCGTTCTTTGGATCGGTAAAAGCCAGTATTGCAGAGCTGGGGCAGGGTGGGGGTACTCTCCTGTGCTCTTCACTAGTGTGACTCATCCAGAACACGGTGCCCTTGCTTGGGGTCTAAGGACGGCCACCAGCAGGCTGTAGGAGTTGTTGGTAATACGGATGGAATTAGTTGACACGTGGGGAGCCTTCAGTCTGGAAGATCCATGTGTGGAGCACAAGATGGTGGAATCCAAATATTTGCAAAGCTGTCCGGGAAGAAGGATTACCCTGCGGGGTTATGAAGGGCAGAACGAGGACAGATGGGTGGAAATTAGATTAGAGAGTCGATTTCCTCCCACTTGTGAGTGCTTCCTGGCAGATCTGCCTGCCAGAGGAGCATGTCTTGCAGGGCCAGCGTCTAGACAGGTTCTGGGACCACCACGGTAAACTGCTGGAGGGGACCTGCAGAAGGGCTGACCCCTGGAACCTCTCCCAGCTGTTAGACCATGCCACGCTGTCTTTAATAAGGCAACTGCACCCCTGCCTGCTCCCTCTGCAGACAAAGCAAAGGTTGGCCAGGCAAAGAAGAGACTGAGCACTCCTGACACGGAGCCCATGCTTCCGGCTTCAGCACTTTCGACAATCAAAATAAACCTCTCTTGGCCTGTTTCCTCATTTGGATAAAGGAGATAGGGGTGGATTCAATGAGATGACAGCACTTTCCCACCACCCAGCACCTGGGAGGGACTCATCCGGATCACACAAACTGACCCAGTTTGTCTTTTCGTTCTTGTTGATGTTTTACATTCTATTATGGGACATTTTAAACTCCTTCAGAAGAATAACGAAAGGAACCCTGTGGACAGGGATGGTAATCTTGTGTCACTTTTGACCCACTCCCTGCCCCCCTCCAATACTAAACTGAAACACATCAAAGACATCCTCTCCACCAATTTGTCTTCCAGCTTCCCCAGAAATGCCAAATGTTTGGATACTTAGGTCATGTTCTGTGAAGTCTCTCTACATTTCCTGTCAAAACCTTGATGCATCTCTGTGTGGATGAGCACAGTGACTGCCTAGATGATATTTAAATCCCACATGAAAAGAAACTCTGTGTCAGTTTACAGGGCACCACTACACTGGGCTTCCACCATGGCCAAGGGACATGAGGAGAAACACCCATTTCTCCACCTCTGCTCCTCCGTGGGCAGTGGAACTTGTGTATGGTTGGTTGGGAGCAGTTTTAAAGACCGCCAACACGGTGAGTATTTGAGCAAAGGAGGAAATGTTTTCTAGAAGAGCTGGCCCTATGCATTTTACCTGCAGCTAAGGGTACAGCCCCAGAGCCCAAGCCTGTGAACAAGGGCTTAGCACGTGGGCTGCCAAAGCAAAGGGCTGTGGCCCCGAGAGAAACGGGCCCTGGGGGCTGAGGTGATGTCTGGGTAACCTCTGCCCACTTGCTTCCAGGTCCAGGGAAATGTCTTTTGTTTTGTTTTTTTTAAACACCAAAAGTTATTTACTTATTTACTTTTTCAGTTTTACCACCAAGGAGTAATCTCTCTTAAACATTTATGTCCTTTTATCCCCTCACATATCTGAACTATTTTTTTTTATTGAGGTGTAGTTGATTTACAATGTAGGGTTAATTTCTGCTGTACCGCAAAGTGATTCAGATATATATATATATATATATATATATACACACATACATACGTTCCTTTTTATATTCTTTTCCATTATGGTTTATCACAGGATATTGAATATATTTCCCTGTGCTGTACAGTAGGACCCTGTTGCTTATCCATCCTATATATAAGAGCTTACATCTGCTAATCCCAACCTCCCACTCCATCGCCCCCAACCTCCTCCCCCTTGGCAACCATAGGTCTGTTCTCTATGTCCATGAGTGTGTTTCTGTTTCAGAGATAGGTTCATTTGTGCCATATTTTAGATTCTGCATATAAGTGATATCATACAGTATTTGTCTTTCTCTTTCTGACTTACTTCACTTAGTATGATAACCTCTAGTTGCATCCATGATGCTGCAAATGGCATTATTTCATTCTTTTTTATGGCTGAGTAGTATTCTATCGTATATATACTACATCTTCTTTATTCATTCTTTTGTTGATGGATATTTAGGTTGTTTCCATGTCTTGGCTATTGTAAATAGTGCTGCTATGAACATAGGGGTATGCGTATCTTTTTGAATTAGAGTTTCGTCTGGATAAATGCCCAGGAGTGGGATTGCTGGATCATACGGTAACTCTATTTTTAGTTTTCTGAGGACCCTCCATACTGTTTTCCATAATGGCTGCACCAACTTACATTCCCACCTTCTGAATGTGACCGAAAAGTGCTCCTGGGATGCATGGAACCAGGCCTCCACTGTTAGTGTGTGTGGCAGCTGATGGCATGGCTGTCACCCCACCCCTCACTGTTCCTTCCCCCACTCCAGAGAAGGCCCATTTCCTGGCAGCCTCTGTAAGATGAAGGGTCCTCACGGGTCTCCACTGGGCACCTCATTATCAGAGCACCTTCTTCAGCTGGAGAGGGAATGGTCAGGGCCCCCAGTACTCTCCAGTGCCATTGCTGTCCTGGGACCCCCACAGAACATGGAGCATTCGTCTCTTGAAAGCTGCATTCCAGCAGCAGCATATAAATGAAGCCTTGGAGCTGTCCTCATTGTTCTGTGTGCCTCGAGCAGTATTTTAGCTGTCAGATCACTAAGTACTAACTCGGTCTGGTTAAGGGGTGTAATCTAGGCCTCATGCACACTCTTCCCCAGCACTTTCCCTGCTGCTAAATGAAAAGCATGGTTTATCAAGTCTTCCTTTGCCTTATTCATGGAGTGTAAATATTCCTGAGAGCAGGGCTGGTGAAAGCCGCTGAGTGCTACCCCAGTTGGAACAAGGGAGAGTGGAAATCGGGGACGCAGAACAGGATGCTGGCCTGCTGCCCTGGCTGACCATTAACTTTAACCAGAGCTGGTGTCCTCAGTTGACCAGCAACAGCAACGCCTTCCCGACCCCCAAAGGCCACCTATGCCACCAGCTGCTCGAGCCACAGCACTTCCCTGTGACATCCGGCCTCTGGCAGAGGCCCATCAGGCATTACAGCTGGAACATCATTTCTCCAGCCCCACCCTCCCAACCCACACCCTGGGCAGAGCAGAGCCTCCCCTCCTGCTGTGATGTCACCTTGCATGGCTCTCAATCACCACCTGCACCAGGCTTCGCTACAATTGTTTCTTGCTGTGTTTCTCTTTTAGTCTGGTCTTCATTTTGAGCTCCTAGAGCTTAGTGAACTCTTGACCTCTTTTCGGAATATGCTTTGAAATGCATAAAGTAAAATACAGGATTAGAAGGGAAACCTATTATACTGAAATCCGGTTATCAAAATTTCTCAAAATGTGATCCATTTGCTTCATTAGTGACCCACTGAGTAGCACGCTCTAGCAGCAAGCCTGATAACTAGTAATTCTGAAGTCGTGACAAAGCTGCCCAGTATTTTGAGATGTGACGTGAAAATATCTGTGATTTCTGCTGGGCGCAGGTTGCACATTTAGCTAACGTGACTGCATTCTGTTGCCTGCATTGATATTTGAATACAATTGGTTAATGTCAGTTAGAGATTAGTGGGGTGGGGAGGCAATGTAGTTCTTTCCCGTGGATTCCATCCGTATGGACCCTCCAAAGTCTATCCAGGTTAAGAATTACCATTTTAAAGGGAAGGGATTTTGGATCCCCTGCATCTAGCACAATGCTTGTATAAAATTGCCCTCAAACATGTTTATTGCATTAATGAAGGAGACAGGACTCTTGGTTGCAAGTGACACAAATTCAGCTCAAACTCTAGGCTCACTTACATTTAAAGATACTGCAGGTACAGCTAGATCCAGGGGCTAAGATACCATTGGTGGCCTTCGTCCTTTCACTGACTCCTTTCCTTCTTCTCTCTGATTGACTCTGGTTCTGCTTGGGTATTGGTTTCACTCTCCTGCCACAAGGCCACTGGCAGCCTCAGTTCAAAATGATGACAAAGATTCTTTCTCACCAGACTACGCGTCCCATGGAAGGACTTTGGTTGGTTTTGTTGGGTCTCCTGCCCACCCCTATTCACTATCTGGACCTGGGTGGTGGTCAGCCGAGTATATACATATGCCAAAATTCATTGAGTTCTGCCCTGAGGACTTCTGTACTTTTATGTTATAAGTTATACTTCAATCAAAAATACAAAATGCGAAAAAGGAAGAAAAGTGTTATGTAGTTAAAAATGGTGGTGCACTCAGCTCTTGCTAGAGGGTTGGGCGAGCGTCCCACCCCCACTGGAGCATTCCTGATGGGCAGAGGCACCGGCAGGTGGAGTTGTGTTCCTGACACCCCAGGGCTCGGGCTTCCCAATACAAACATGCAGGCAGGGTATGCTGGCCTCATTTGTCAGACAGGAAACCGGGTCAGGTCAGTTTCGTTCGTTCTTCACTGGTTATGTCCTTCTAAGGCAGGATTTGGACCCTGGTGTTGAGACTTCCTGGTGGTGCCTGTCTACACACAGACGTGTCAGAAGGTTTTGTGCGAAACCAGGCACTGATCAGACCACGTGATGGGTAAGCTGCCTGCCCCGAGAACTGCAGGCAGCCCCTCAATCTCATGCCCACCTTGACTACCCTGGGGACAGGGAACTCTGTGATCCAGACTACCCTCTGATTAATCAGGGATTTAGAAGGTACAAAGAATTAGTCTATGAAGAGAAAAGTCGAGGACTTCATTGCCATTGTTCTATCCCCCAGGTTTCTCTGTCTACGACTGTTTACTTAGGCCTTCTGGAGATTGACAGCATTCCTCTCACAGCATCTCCAAGCTTCACTTTCATCGTATCTGTTGGAGGCACTCACTGAATGCTGAGCATACTGTGTTGTTTATTTCCCCAGCAGGTTAGAGGAAATAGTCCACTCTGAATGAAAATACCACATGCCCACAAATGACAATAACCTACCTGTTATGATCCAGTTTTGAAAGATTATATGAAGAAGCTGAACTGAAAGATCCTTCTCTAAGAACTCCGGAATTGCTAGCAGAAATCAAAAGAATTTTCATTTTTATTACAGACATAAAAACTGTTTTCAAATCAGGCCGTTGTCTAAGCATTATAAGACCATCAAACCCTCCACCGTCCTGGCCCCCGCCATCCGGCTGTCCACATGCTCCCCTCCAGAGACAAGACAGCCCTCCCCAACGCCAGCATTTCATGCCTGCTTGCAAAGTGCTCAGTGGTGTTTTATTTGACAGAACCAAAATCATCTTGAAAGAGAGTATGTTTGCAAAGATTGAGTTTTAACCAAAATCAAGGCGAAATGCTCTATTATTGAGGCAAAATGCAAGAGTAAATGAGACATTTAGAAGGAGATGCTAGTGAAATCTAATTTCAACAGAAAGCCCTCTACAGTGTAGAACTGCATCATTTATGCTTTAAAGTTATTATGCAAACATCTCAAGAGGAGTCAAATTAAATAGAAGTAAACAAAATAAGAGATGACAACCCTCCTTTTCCCCCCCATTTTGTAGCACAATCATTTTAGCATTTTGGTGCTTTTTCTTCCAGGCCTTGTTCCCCCTCAAACAAACATGTAAATATGCACATATTCTTTTAAAAGTTCTGGTATGAATTTATCTCTCTTGCTTTCTGTTATTTATTTGTAAATGAGACTATACAATTAAATTTCATTCTGCAATTCACTCATGGACACCCTTCAATGTGCACGCATACAGCCCTACTTCATTCTTTTAAAACTCATTGCAAACCGCTATCAAAGTAACACATGGACAGGGTAAAAACAGTTTAATCCAACCACATAGAAGTACATTTTAAAGAAAATTCTCACCCTGCCTCCTATTTCAAGCCCCAGAGAAACCATTTTTGGATTCTCTTAATTACCTCCGTAAACTCTAACGGAAGGTGCTACGTTTCTGTTTCCTGATTTATCAGTGTTAGACGGTAGCTAATGGCTTCTTGGGATGAGAGATGACTTTGCACCCACTTACCCTATGTCTCTTGTTGCCCCCTAAATTTAAAAAATATGTGTGCTATTTGAGGTCTTCTATCAGTTTTCTGTTTATTGTCAAATGCCGGGCTTGAATGTTTATTTTTCTCACTCATTTTAAGCTGTTTCATTTGATTGAAATAAGAAATAAATGCCCATCCCACTCCTCCCACTATTCCACCTTCTCTTTTCCCCATCCACTTGTCATGGGGTTATTTTTTACATTTTGAATTTTCTGTATTGGGATCTATATAGGTTGATTGAAAAAACAGAATAACCAGAAGAAACATGTATCACAAGTCCGTAGCTGTTATTCCCCGAAGAATGAGTGACGGACAGAACCGTTCGGGGAGGGAAATGTCCTGGGCCACTGGCTTGACCTCGAAGGGACATGTCCCCGAGGTCAGGAGGCGCAGATCCTGTCCTTGCCCTTTACTTGTTCCTCCAATTCATGCCACTGTTCAGCTTGCTGTTTTCCCAGAATTTCTGATGCTTTTTCCTTCTGAGCACATGCCTCCAGCATAACAGAGATTTTCTGTTCCAGTAGATGCTGCTCATTTCTTGTGACCCCGTTTCTTCCCGGAGATGTGCTTCTCAGAGCCGGCTGCCGTCTGTCCCAATCTTGGCATGAAGCAGGCCCGGGTCCTCCTGTCGCTGGTCCAGACTGCCTCTCCCCCAGATTGGCTCCCCCGTTCAGTTGGCCCACATCTTGCTTTCTTAGCTGGCTCCTTCCTTTTGCTGGAGCATCCCCCTACCCACCAGTGGCCTTAGTGAGATGCGTGGTCAGAGCAGAATTCTAGGTTGGACATTGGAAAGGCCTTGCTTTCTTCTGTGGCAGCTCCTGGTACCATGGATGATGGCCATCCTGATTCTCAGAACTCTGTCGTGGCCTGTTTCTCTCTGGAACTGGATGCAATCTGCTCTGTCCCTGGTTCTCTGAAATTTCATGACATGCCTAGATGTGGGTGTTTTTCATGTTTTGTCACTCTGGAAAAACTCTATGAATTAATTCTTAACTAATTTCCTTGCCTCTGATTTTCTTCTTTCTATAACTCCCATTATTCAGATATTAATCTTCATTAATTGATTCTCTAATTTTCTTAACTTCTTCCTTCTACTATCCATCCTTCTGCCTTTTGTTTTACTTTTAGATTCCCTCCACTTTTTCTTCAAGCCATTCTGTTACCTTTTTCATTTTGGCTATGTGAATTTTAATTTCCAAGAAGTCATTCTTACTGTTGAAGTTTCCTTTTTTTTTATAGTATCTTGTTTTTATTTCATGGATACACTATCATCTTTTCTCTGAAGGTCTTAATTTTAGTTTTGGGGGGGGGGAACTTTTGAATGCTACGTGATTGTCTCTATTTCCTCCAAGTTCCTTTTCCTACATGTGTTGGTTTGTTTCTTTCTTTCAGCCCAGGGATTCCTGACTGCCCTTTGAGAACTTCACTGCAGAGTACTTGGGCAGGCACCACTCACTTCTCTGGGACCCTGGCTTTCTGTGCCAAGAAATCGTTTCTCTCTGGCTGTTCATTTCCTTGGGAAAGAACCCTCTGATCTCCTGTCTGGACAGGGTGGAGATAAGCCCGCTCCCCGTCCTCAGGCTGGGGCAGAGAAGGGCCGGAGGGTTTTCTTGTCCCCCACAGTAGATTTCTACTTCTGTGACCCTGCCTTCCCCTGTCCCTGGCATCACAGAGGACAGAAGGTAACAGAATGGGGAGTGGATGTGGGAGTCTCACTGCTTCTTAGATTTTCACCCGATTCTCCAGTTATTGGTCACCTCCATGTTCAGAGGTCTCTGATTCCCGAGACTTTCCTGGGTTCTATGCCAAAACTGTCTTGACCTACTCTCTCTGTTAAGTTGGTACCACTACTCATCCATCCATTTTCAAGGTTCCAAAATTACTGACACCTTTCAACATTATTACCTCTTCTCCCAGGCTCCTGGTTGCTCATTTCTTCCCCGACACTTTCATATGAAAACTACCAAACAGACAGAGAAGTTTCAAGAGCTGGATGGTGAACACATGAATACCTACCACAAATTCCACCACTGACATGTGACCACTCTGTGTCCACACATCCATTCATCTGGGTATCCAGCCATTAATCCGTCTCATTTTGAAACATGCATTTCTAATTGCAGACACCACTACACTTCTCCTAAATACCTAATTATTTCAATAGCAGTTTGTTCCTTTTTATGATTTCAGTAGATTCTCCAACGTCTGAGGAATCTACTTAGAATTTCTGTGACATTCTCTTCCGTCCTTGAGTTATCAGGGTTTCTCCACAGTCAGTCAGTTCCTCTCTCTCATTACTGTGGGTTTTCCCAGGTGCCCAGTAAGTCTTGGTTGTCTGTTCATCTGTAAGAATGAGGACTGGACTGACTGATTTAGGCGGCTGGCTTGGCCTTCCTCTGCCTTTGAAGGTGCAGGTCTGTTTTACCCACAGGGAAAGATTCCTGGAGCTAATTGTGTGTGGGAGCATCGTGTGGGTCAAGAGCTGTGGGTGTGGCATGAGTCTGGGACATGGCTCTTAGGCTGGGCTCCACCGGGCTGTGGGATAGGGTGACGTGATGGACAGCTATGGAGTCCCCTTAGCTAAGCTTCCCCACATTGGGCAGGGTTAGCGTGGGCCACACTGTTTGGAAGTAGAAAGTAAATCATGGAGACATCGTATGCTTGAAGGGGAGTGGGGCAGGGCCAACCAGATGCTGGTGTGGCTGCCGGGATGGGGTGGGGGTGGGGAGTGGTCAGGCCTGCAGCTGCTCCAGCATCAGCCAGATCCTTCCTCAGCTTCTCCATCCCCTGGGCTGGGTGCATGATTTGCTCTGAGATGACCCACATTGCTGAATCTGGCATCTTGGAGAGAGAAAGGGCAGCATGTGGATCAATACTGGGATCTGGGTTCCAGCTTGTCTGCACTCTTCCCCTTCACATCCATCTGTCCTTCCCAGGGCCTGCCCCTCCCTGGGCTTCTGAGACAGTGGCCTTCCTCAGACTCTCAGCTTGCACAGCGAAAGGTGAAATCGTGGCACACGTCACCCCCGTGGTTCTGCGTTCCTGACAGAATCCCTATACCCGCCCCCATGTGCACCCCCCGAGCAATTTGATCACCTAGAAGATTTAAACTCATGTTAACGAGGATACTTGTATTTATGTTTTTGGTTTCCATGTGCTCTTTAGGTATAATATGGATGGTCTCATGCCACATGTGTTTGTAATTAAATAAATTAAATGTATCTAATACTACTTAATGACTCAAGACATTTGCCTGCCAGGTGAAACTGGGGCTTTGCTTATTTAGCTGCAACCCTCCATCATACTTTCAGAAATCTCGGGCTCCGAGCTCCTACAAGTCCAGAGAAGCATCACCTCCCGTCGCGCCTCACTCATGTGCTTCCACGCTGCACTGGGTGCATCTTTGCTCCTTTCCTCCTCCTCTGGGCTCCGTACAGATTCTGGAGCCACAAACACCCAAACAAAGGATTTTCCTGAGAGTCTGCAAGAGTTCAGTTATGTTACCAGGGCAATCACCTAAATGTACAAACCTAGGGAATTCCCTGGCAGTCCAGTGATTAGGTCTCTGCGGTCTCACTGCCGAGGGCCCTGGATCAATCCCTGGTCAGGGAACTAAGATCTCACAAGCTGCATGGCCAAAACAAATGTACAAACCTAATAATGACTAATGGCATTGTTTCAACTGAGCACATGTGTGGGCCATGCACTGGGATGAACTCCATATTCGAATATTTAAATTTTACCATGACATATTTCAAGCATACATAAAGCACTGAAAAAGAACACAGAAAATACCCACCTGAAGGACAAAAAGGTTACCAATATGGAGACGCCCCCTTCTGTACCCCCTTCAGCTATGTACCCCGAGGCACACTGTGCATCCTTTGGTGACTTTTAAACTTTAGAGAAACAATTAATGTGTTGAGCTCAGGGATTCTTTGAGAACCTTAGAAGATACCAGGTGTGAAATGTTGCACGTTAGCACACAGTCTTCTAGAAAGAGAGTGAGCCTTTGCAATAGTTCTTTTCTATTTCAGAATTCATTTCCCTGCCCTCTCAGAGGTTTCTCCCCCATTCCATGCTTAAGCCTTTTCTGACTTACAGTGAACTCACTGTTTAAACCTAGTCTTCTCTGACTGTATGTGGCTTCTCTAATTATTGTTCATCAAATTCTATTTCCCCGCATCATGTCAAAATCAGATGGTGATTTCTTCCATCTGTTACCACAATCTGTTCAAACTGTCACATTCCAAGAGCTTTCTGAAATGAATTTGCTTCCGCCAGACATTAGGGACTGGGTTTCGGTATACAATACTGTATTGGGGTTCTTGGTATATAATAGAAAAATTGCTATTTCCTCCAATGCCTGTCGTGAGTAACATGAAAGTGGTGAGTGAGACTCAAGCAGGATTAAATTCCGGCATCCTCAAAATATTCTTCCCCTCTAATACAATAATATTTAATAAAGAACCTTCCCATCTGTAGCTTTTTCCTCTTCAACCACAAATATTCTTAGCTCAGACAGAACATTGAAGTACTTATATTACCTTTCACAGGCTATAAATGCCACACACCTGGATTTGAAGGAAGAATCCCTGTTCTTGGATGTATTTCATGAGAAATGGGCAGTGAGTGGGCTCATTCCAGCGTGGAGCTACTCCTATGAGGCAGAAAACTGTTTTCCTTTCTCATTAAGTAAAGTGGTTTGCAAAGACGCCCTGTGGATGTGTTAATGGACTTAGGGCTGAGAGGGCCAGAGTCACAATGATTTTTAGTACGGATGCGGAAAGCAGCATCTCTGTTCATTGTACAGATTAGGAGCGAAGCAAAAGTTTGCTCTGGAACAAATCCAGTGCAGAGAGGAGGAAGCAATCAGTCTAAGTGTATTTTCCAGGAGAGATGTAGGGCTCAGGTACCTGCCCCACCCCTAGGATGCCCATTCTGCTTTGGAGAGCAGTCCCTGTTGGTCCCCACCCCCAAATAGTCCTGGAAACCAAGAGGATCCCCACGATGGGACCACATGCAGTGTTGTTCCCCTTTATAAATGTCAACTTGTAGTGATGTATTCTTCGTTCAGGGCAGAAAATATTCATCCTGTGGTCTGTGAAAAGCACACTTTTGGGGCATAGATGTTTTACATGTTTATATTCATTGCACAATTACCAACTCTTGCTTTCATTTAATTGTGTGAAGCTGCAGCTAGCCCGAGTCGGAATCAGGTTCCCTCTTTTCTTCCTGCCCTGCCCCATTTTTATATCCAAGGGAATGTCCTGTTTGTGAAATGAGGGAATGAATGTCAATCCCACCAGGTGCTGCCTTTCAGAGGGTTTGCTGCTCCTGCTACTTGTGACTTGCTTCTTCTGGTTCCTGAAGCAAGATTCCCTTCACTGGAACATTCTTCCTTGTCTTCCTTTCATCAGTGCTGGCCTGCTGGGGGCCATTCTGCCCAGATAGCCTGAGCCCAGGGGCCCAGGGAATGGCCCTCTGTCTCACTGAGGGCTCCAGCTTCTCAGGAGTGAGCTTTAGGGAGGCGGGAAGGCCTCCTCCCTGGGATGGTGCCAGCACCCACCATGAGGAGCTCATGTCCTCAGGGCTAAGAGCCTATGTGCTGGAATCTTACCACCTCTCTCTGACAGCAGGTTTCATCCAGGTCTGAGAAGGCTCTGGGGTGATGGGCATCCTAGGAGCACCGGGAGAAGGGAGATCGCTGGCCAGAGATGTGGGGAACCATCTCTTTACAACCTTTTTGCGTTTTCGGCATCTTTCCTCTCCCTTGTGGAATGAGAGGAAGAAAGTGGGCTCTGCAGGGGATTTCATCTCCAATGTGAATTCATCCCATGCTACCTGTATTTTCATTTAGCCTGGTTGAATTCCTTGGGGGGTGGGGGGTGGGGCAGGGGCGGTTGTTGTTCACAGGTGAAGTGAGTGCTTCCTTTCTTAAGAATCTGCCAGATGCTTTCCAGGGCGGGCGAGACCACTTTCACATCAATACACAGTTTCCGTTGCCCCGCCCTGGCCAGTGCTCATGCTGTCAGCTGCTCCAGTTTCAACCATTCTGGGGGGTGAAGCCTAATGGGATACTCCCAGCATTTCCCAAACACATTTGGCTACAGAAGATCTCATAATTCCAGCGGAGGAACCATGCCAGCCTGGGAAACCCTGCTGAAGGGTGGAGCTGAATCTGAGATGCTCTGGTACAGGGTTCTGATCAAGACTTGCCGGAAGTCTTGTATGCAGGCTGCTGCCCTGTTTGAGGGAGGTCCCAGAGAGGCTGACCCTTCTCATGGGCAGGAGTGTCTGCATACAGGGACTGCCACCGTGAGGGTTGTTCTCTGCCGGCCTCGGGGCATGGGCTGCAGGCAGGTCGCTGTAGTCACAGCCCATCCTCCCCTTGTTGGGGGATTGCCCCCAAGGAAAGGGCTTGGCTGCATAGTAAATCACCTAAGCTTCCCCACCTGGCCTGGACCCAAGGCATATCCGACCCAGAGAGAATTCTTCCCCATCCTCACCCATGTCCGTCCGTGACTTGGCCATCAAACGCTTCTCCAATAGCATCTCCAGCAGATCTTCCCAAAGTTGAGAATCATCTCAGATGGAAGAATAACTTGCTGTAAAGCCCTGTCTAGCCCCTTGGAGAGACAGACACTTCCCCTCACACCCTCCCCTGGGCCTTAGCTATGTCACTGGAAGGCCGAAGCATCTTTAGGAAGAAAACTAAGGGCTGGCTGGCTGCTGAGAACCTACCTCCCAGGCCCTCAGAGGGAGCTGTCACTCCAAGCCCATGACCCCCAGGCTCCCATGCAGCTCAGTCCCACCCCCAAGAACCCGATCTCTGCACCATCATCGGTGGCTTTTGGATGTCACTGTGCATGACTGTGCAAACCGGGGCTTCTCTTTGTCAGCTTGCTCACAGGTTTAGCCTCAAAGACACCATCCATCATGGACAATTTTGAAACTCTGGAGATTAGAAGGATGGATGCACTTTCTCTGTGGAGATGCCAGCCCTCGGGAGTTGGCATTGATGACTGTCTAATTGTGGACACATCTTCCTTCCCTTGACAGCACTAAAATGCTGCCTGTTCCTGACCAGATGGTGATGGATCTTTGATCTTTGTGGTGACAAAATGTTGGCCTCTGGAAAGAGACTGTGAGTCTCAGATGGAGGATACCACAAAGGAAAACAGTGACCACATGGAAAAAGACTCTGGCACATCTGTCCCCAGGGGGAGGTGTGGCTGTACCTCAAACTGGCCTTACACAACGTGAGGCTTGGATGGCATGACCTGGGCATGGAGTGAACCCTTTCGTGGAAAAATCACTTCCTTTTTGTGCTTTGTTGAGTCTCAGTGAAGCTTAACCCAAGTTCCATCTGGGTGGGGGGAGGGGAGGGGTCCCCAAGATCATCAGATGTTCAGAAATAATTGAATCCACTTGGGGGTGAAAACTGGCCTTGGGCTCAGTTTCGGAAGCAATTGGTCTTCTCGGAAACATTGAACTCAGGGGAGCAGGGAAGCAGGGAAGCGTGGTGCTGAACAGGAAATTGGAAACGGATGGATTTTATCCCCTTTGCCAGAACTAGGCCATCTCGTCTCTGTAGTCTGCAGCTGGTCTGGAAGAAAATTATTTTCTATGTCCTGCCTCTAGAAGATCCCTGTCCTCTGGGTGTGAATCTCATTTCCTCACCAGTGGATGGTCACAGCTCCAGTCCTCATGCACCCATATGCTTCCCAGGAGAGCTCCCTGGACTGTGTGAGAAGGGGGAGGAAGTTTTCAGACCAACTGGGAGGGACTCTTGCCCTGGAAGCAGGGGATGTGATGGAACAGATGGCCCTAGACCTGGGGAAATACCTTTCCCAAAGCAGGGACATCATATATGAGGTCTAAAATGGGACAGAGAGGATGGGATTGGCAGGAGGGTAAAAACAGAATACTAGGTTATTTTCTGTGTAAAATATAAGACAAATCCTGCTATTCAAGCCTGCACTGAGTGAAGAGCCTGCATAATAAGGGGTGAGGCATATCTGATCTGCCTCAATCCCTGTGCTGGGATTTGCACAATTACCTTTAGTGATTCTACATATGGACAGGGAAATCCTCAGGGGGGGCTACGTTTGGGCCAGACTTGAGTTCAAAAGTGTCCTCAAAGGATTATCATACCACGCCACAATACATGGGGACATAGGCCTCCGTGCCTTCTGCATATCTTAACTGGGCACCGACTGTGCTCCTGGCTGGGAGGACAAGGCTGAACAAGCAGACAGGATTCCTGTCCTACCTCTTCCTCCCCATGAAAAAATGATAGGGGAGAAGACTAGAAGTGAACAGATGCAAGTAAGAGAATGTAATGATGCCATGCTTCAGTATGGAAATAAACCAGGAAGGAGACAGAGAATAATAGACTGGGATCTATCCAGAGATGGCCTTTCTGGGCAGGTAACACTAACACAGAAACTCAAGAATGGGAGGTGTCTGCCATGCAGGGCAGTTTGAAGACATAGCACCAAGTTGTTGGCAGGCCTCCCGTCATGGAGGGTGTCTCTGTCCCCTCCCCTTGGATCCGGGCAGGTTCCTGCCTGCTTTAATGGATAGAGATTGGCTGTAGTGGTGCTCTGTGACTTCCCAGGCTAGTCATAAAAAGCCAAGCATTCATTCCACTTTTGTGGAAGCCCTCATTCTTGGGCTCCAAGCTCCCAAATAAGAAGTCAGGGCCCTCTGAGGTGTCCATGCTCTGGAGACCCAAGCCACAGGGAGAGGCCACATGGAGGAGCTTGGCTCAGCAGCCCTGCTGAGCGCCCAGCTGGCAGCCAGCATCAACAGCCAGCCAGGTGGATGAGTCATGGGGACCTCTGGCCCAGTCGAGCCTGCAGATGACTCCAGCCCCAGCTGACATCTTCCTATAACCTCAGGAAACACCCCATCTGATACTTACCAGCTGAGTCCTCCCAAATTCCTGACCCAGGAAATTGTGAAATACAGCAGACAAACTGGTATTGTTTTAAACTAGATTGGGTAGTTTGTTATGCATACGCAAGGTTGTTGCACATGCCTGGGGCTGCGTGCATGCTCAGAAATGACCTGAGAGGCCCTCAGCTCTCACCTACGGCTGACTCTGAGGCCCTGTGCCAGCAGGAAGTGAAAGCTAAGGCAAAGTTGTAAGCTGCCCAGCTGAGTGTTGAAAGCTGGCCCTCAAGTGTGTAGCCCCTTGGCAAAGACTGAGGGGCTTACTGATTCTAGGTGTTTAAAGAAATCTCTGTCCCGTCATCAGCTGACTAAGAGAAACTAATGGAACAGAGACTTTGTGGCCACATACGACAAAGAATACAGTTTTTATAGAAAATTCAGAAAAGTCACCAAACAAATGACAACATGAGCCCTAGGGAGGGGAGGAGAATCAGAGTTCCAGAGTTGCCACATTAGATTATTTAAAATGCATTTTCAACAGCAACAACTACAACAACAACAAAACAGGAAGCATGCAAAGAAACAAGAAAAGAAGGCGCATACACAAGGCCAACAATAGAAATTATTCATTAGGAAGCCCAGACATTGAACTTATTAGACAGATATTTTAAGCTGGCTATTTAAAATATGCTTAAGGAACCGAAGGAAGCTATGTCTAAAGGCTAAAAGGGGAGTATGAGAAGGATGTCTCACCAAATAAAGAATATCAATAAAGAGAGAAAAATTATAAAAAACAAAAGTAGAGATTCTGGATATGCTGCTAAGATGTCCAATATTCTAGCTGAAAGATGTACCATGATTGTGGCTACTGGGAATGAACAGATCAAAGCAAGATCTGGGGGAAAAAACCCCACATTTTCAGAGAACAGGTGTCTGAGGACTATCCCCGGTGATACCTCCATCCTCAGTAAGATGAGCTGGGAGAAGAAGCCGGTGTCTCTAACCTGCGTTTGTGTCCTGCATTGTGCTGAGTTGGTGCCTGCACACATGAAGCGCTCAGTGTTGTCTGTGTTGGCTGACCACTCCCCAAGGGTGGAGGGTCAGAGAGCAGAGGAGCAGGAATGGTGGGGAATTAACAGGACGGGAGCAGGAGGGCTTTTGGACTTGGCAAGTTTGTGGGTGACTTGGCACCCCATTTGTGGCTGCACCATGGAGGATGAGAATCTGCCTGCAGGAGGTGGTTTGGCTTTGCCTTGCATAGATGCTTTCTCCTGGCAGAAGAGCAGGTGCTGTGAGAACGTCTGCCCTGTCCAGATACCTTGAACTGGGGTAAACCCAGTGGCTCCAGGGCAAGGCCTGGACACTTTGGGCCAGTGCACTGTGAATCTTTAGAGAGGCGACCACATTCCCAAGTGCTTGGTGGGTGATCTTGAGGATGAGATGGAGGCCCTTTCTCAGGGGCTCAGTACCAGAAGGGAGGTACCAACAACAGGCTATGGGGCCCAAGGGGAGACCAGCCAGGCTTTCCCGGGCAGTCGAGTGAGACTGGGTTCTGAAGAAGGAGGAGAGCTCCTGGAGGGACTTATGACCTCCATGTGATGTGAAACTCTCCTCAAGGTCAAACGGAATCCAATGCTATGAAACTCATGGACTCAGTGAGTGACAGCTTTGACCAGCTTCAGAGACCAGTAATTACACACGCTCTCAACTGTTGCATATCTTCTTGCAACTGGTCGATCCCCCGGGCCATTTCTCCTCCTTCTCCTCCTGCTGTGGCCCTGTCTCCATCCACCTGGCACTCATCTTACCTGCTGGAGAGGGGCTGGGAAGATAACAATGCATCAGCACGGTTCTGTGGTGTGGTGACTGGGTAGGAACTCATTGCATCATCTTTCTTTATGTTGTTAGATCTCAAAAAGAATATGTTAGTTGAGGGATTCAAATGTTGGGCTACTCTTACCTACTCGTGTTCTTCCTTCTCTAATTCCAAAAACAATCGAGATTTGACCTTAATGGGGAACTCCAAACATACACCCTGCCTGAAATAGGAAGCATTAAATTTCTGGGAACCCCCATAGAAGACACTTTTCCTTCTCAGTGTCTCTTCCTCATTTCCTTTCCCACCAGAAGAACCCAAACTTTTATCTATGTAGCAGACAGAGAGACCTTCATCTCAGAGAAGCTAGGTTTCCCACGCCCCTTTGGTCTAAACTAGTCACAGCAATACCTGTTTCCTTTGCCACTGATTGTTCTAAGGGGTGCACGGGAACATGTTCTGCATGATGAGAGGTAAAAAGAAATCAGTTGGAGTCTCATTAGGGTTTTTCTCCTGTCCCTTCCTTCCAGTTTGGGATGCTGGTGCAATGCCTGGAGCTCTGAGAGCTACTTTGTAACTAGGTGACCAGCATGAGGATTAAAAGCCATTGTGCTGGGAATGAAATGGAAGGACAGGACGTGTCTGGCTCGGATGGCGTCATTGAGCTAGGGCACCAGCTCTGGCTTTTTCTTCTGTGACACCACTAAATGCCACTATTGTTTCAGCCTCTCTGAGATGGACCTTTCTCATATTTGTAGCAAAAAAACACTTTTTGGGAAATATTTTTACAAAATTTCAGCCTGAGTAGGTGTTACTTTACACAAACATATTTGTTCCTTTTCAACTAACTTAAACTGAGGTGGCTTTCACTTCTCTCTCTGCAAATCTTGTTTGTCAGCAGAGCGGGGTGGGGAGGGGAGCTGGAGGATGTCACCTCCCAACAGAAGAGGAGGTTGGAAGCTGCCCCGCAGATCATGGAGGCCGTGTGCAGGCAGGAGAGGATCTGTTGAAACTTGTTTTGCCCTCTCAGGTCCGGCTCCATCCTGGGGTGAGGATCCTGCTGCACTGGCCAAGGGTGGGAGATGTGTGGGGCTTTTGGACCATCAGCATCTTGGGTCTCATGGAGATTCCTCTTCCTGGGGGCCACCACGACTCCCTGGGGCGTCTGGAAGGGTGGCAGCCTGGTGGTTTTAAAACATGCCTGCAAATTCTTTGACAATCCTCCAGCCAAGAAGTGGGGTCTATGCTCCTTCCCCTTGATGCTGCGTGAGCCTCTGTGGCCTCGGGTGACTTCTGAGGCTCTGATGGAAGAGGTCAGGCAGCTGTGCCTGCTTCTCTCGGAACCCTCGCTCTGGGAGCCTCCAAGTCAGAAGTCTGGGTTTTGAGGGCGCCAAGCCGAGAAACCACACGGAGAGATAGACAGAGAGAAACAGAGAGAGAGAAAGAGATTGACAAAGACAGAGACACCTAGGGAGAGGAAAAAGAGAGACAGGCAGAGCGACAGAGAGAGATAGACAAAGACAGGGCATCAGAGAGACACAGAGAAACAGAAATAGAGAGAGAGGATGTCCACATGCCCAGCCAGGGCCTAGTGTGTAAGTGAGAGGCACCCCTCCAGTCGTGGTCTTGGCTGCCCCACAGGAGAGGCCCTGGGCTGGGACACCAGCTGAGTAACAGGGACGACCCTGCTGACCTAGGCAACTGAGAGGTTTGCTGTGTGCACCAGACAACAGGAAGGGACGAGAGCCGGCCCCAGGCAGCGTTCTCAGGCCATCTCACAGGGACAGGACGTAGCGGGGGTGAAGCAGGGGGCTCACTGGGGCTGCTGCAGGGCAGAGAAGATACCTCGGGCTGTCAGGGGTAGGGGGTGGGGTAACCCTAAGCCTCACCGAGCTGGGCAAACAGAACCATCTCCAGATGCCAGAGCACCCGGCCCCTCCTCCCACAGCCCGCCCTTCCAGCATCTAGAAGCCACTTTGGAGAGGGCAGGGCTGGCAGAGAAACTCTTGGAAGGATCTGTACATTCAAGCCAGGCAAACTTAAGCCGCTGGACTGGACTTTGTGTCATTCATTGCTGTGTCACAAACAAACCTAAATAACTGGATGAACACAGCAGTCATTTCTTATTTTTCATAATTCTGTGCGTGGCTGGGTGGGTACCCTCCTGATATTCCCCTGGGCTCAGGCAGGCACTGCGTGGGTGTCCCAGGGGCTCCCCCATGAGTCAGGAAGTCCCCTAGGCCCTCTCTCCTTGGGGTCTGTTCCCAACCTTCCCAACGCAGTGGTGGTCCCGGGAAGCAGACTTCTCACGGAGCGTCATCCTGGCCGCCTCATATGAGTGGAGATGAGTGGTGAGAGCAGCACACGTCAGGGTGGGGACGTGGCCGCACTTGATCCACTGCAGGAGGGGTCTCCGGGACAGACGGACTTGAGTCATCCTGCCACTTCCTTATGCCCTACCCCCAGCCCGGCGGGGCAGAGGCTCGGGCACTGTGGGATTCATCCTGGGAGGTGAAGAGCCTACCTCTTCTGCTTACCGACACCTTCCCGGTTACCTGGAGCCCCTGGAGGGCAGACAGGAACACTGTTTTGTACGAGATTTAATCTCTAGGCTGTCTTATGTATAGAAGTGTATGTTAGTGACACAATTCTCACATACCTTACATTTGGGCTTTGCATTATGCCCCTGAAATCTCCACGTGAACTAAGGACATTTTATTTTACTTTTAAAATTAAACAAAAGGGCTTCCCTGGTGGTGCAGTGGCTGAGAGTCTGCCTGCTGATGCAGGGGACATGGGTTCGTGCCCCGGTCTGGGAAGATCCCACATGCCACGGAGCGGCTGGGCCGTGAGCCATGGCCGCTGAGCCTGCGCGTCCGGAGCCTGTGCTCTGCAACGGTAGGGGCCCCAACAGTGAGAGGCCCGCGTACAACAACAACAACAACAACAAATTAAACAAAAGTTGTAATAAAACTGTATATATTTAAGGTGTATAACAACAAAAATTGTATATATTTAAGATGATTCGATGTACATATACACTGTGGAATGAGTAGTACAGTCAAGCTAATTAACACATCTCACACAGTTACTGTTTTGGGTGCAAAACCCACTCTCGTAGCAAAGTTCCAGTGTTCAAATGCTATTATTAACTGTGGTCATCATGTTGCACATTAGATCTCCAGACTTATCCTATATAACTGCAGCTTCATACCTTTGACCACATCTCCCCCGCCCCCCCGCCTCCCCCACTTCCAGCCCCTGGTAACCACCATTCTACTCTCTGCTGCTGTTTACTTAACTTTTTTAGATTCCACATATGAGTTCCTGCAGTTTTTTTTGTTTTGTTTTGTTTTTTCCCCTGTGTCTGGCTTATTTTACTTAGTATAAAGTCCTCCAGGTCCGTCCATGTGGTTGCAAATGGCAGGACCCCCTTCTTTATTATGGCTGAGTAACATTCCATTGTGTATATATTTACATCACAAATTTGATGGAGACTTAGGTTGTTTCCATGTCTTGGTCATTATGAATAATGGGAAATGAACATGGGGGTGCCGATATCTCTTCTAGGTAGTGATTTCACTTCCTTTGGATAAATATTCAGAAGTGGAATTTCGGCATCATATGGTACTCTATCTTTTAGTTTTTTAAGGAACATTCATGCTATTTTCCACAGTGTCTGCACCAGTTTACATTCTCATCAACAGTGAATGAGGGTTCCCTTTTCTACATATCCTCTCCAACACTTGTCATTTTAAAATAATAAAGATTTAAACAGTCCACTTAATGTCAGCAAAAAGTCAGGATGAATCCAGGGAGCTAGATAATCATTTTGCATCGAGGAGAAAAAGCCCGAATCTCCTGAAATTCAGTGAGTGTGCTGTATCCCATCCATTTTATCTCAGCCTGAACTGCTGGCTCACGTTTTACTGCTGTAGGAATACTCAAAAGAAGGTTAAGCACAGAGAGAAAGAGAGACAGAGAGAGAGGAATGAGAGACAGTGAGAAATAAAAAAGACGGCAGGATAGTGGGTGTTATTCCATGAGAGTAGAAACGCTGCCGGAGCACACGTTGGACCCCCTGTGGTTTTGGAACCTGTCTCTCCTCAGCTGATTCTCTTTGCAGCCTGGTCTCCTCTGCAGGCTGCACATGGGATGGGAGAGGGGTTCTTACCATCTGTCCTGATGGAGTGGTGCCTTCTAA
The DNA here is from genome assembly GCF_003676395.1 of Aethalodelphis obliquidens. Lineage (NCBI taxonomy): Eukaryota > Metazoa > Chordata > Mammalia > Artiodactyla > Delphinidae > Aethalodelphis > Aethalodelphis obliquidens. The sequence goes on from NW_020838018.1 coordinate 1,863,317, forward strand.
GCTTGGGAGTGAACATTTATGGAGAGTGGGGCCATTAAACACATTGGTTTCAGAGGACCCAGCTCCGGGCCCTGAAACTCCAGACACTGTGATTATTACCGATGATTCATACCAACAGCCTGTGTAGTCTTTTATTGGGTGTTTCCTTTGACCCACACATTATCATTAATGATTTATTATTTGTAATTTCCAATGAAGCTGAAGACGTAAGTGGAAGCGATTGGTTCCAAAGGTTTAACCATTTCTTCCATTTCTCAGCTTTCATGACTAATAGGAGGAGGGAGGGGAGGTGGAGAAAGAGAAGGGATGACAGTTTAGAGCCCGTCGGGGGACAACACGTGGAACAGTAATAGGGAGACATCCCACCAGCACAGGCCTGCAAACCTCCAGCAGCTCACCTGCCAGGGACAGGGGCAAAGCTGAGTTGACCAGTCTGTCCTGGGTTTCGAAATCCTTGACTCAGGACTGGCTGACTTCACTCAGGTAACATCTGAAAGATTTAACCAAGAAGAGAAGACTGGAATTTTGCTGTTCCAAAAGGCTTCCATGAAATTCCCGTATGCATCTGTATGGATGTCCTACTTAAATCTTTTGTGAATTTTCACCCAATAATTTTCTTTTCATCCATCCAGATTATCCCTCCAAAGAGAACATGAAGGTAAATCAAGTCAAAAGTTCTGTTCATTGGCTTTTCCCCTGAGGGGGAAAAAATACTCCAGGAATGTGGATCTGAACCCAGGATGATCCAGAGAGAAAACCGTCAACTTTTAATTTTCCAACTTTGATGAAATCTTCCATGAATCCCTCACAGCCTCCAGTCTTATTTTCCAATTTCTCAGTCTGTGTTCAAGAGCTGTGGAATCAAACTTGGCTGTACCTGTAGTTTTGGGCCCCTCTCCTTCATTCTCTTGGAGGTAGTGTTGTTTCTCTAGAGGTATGCTGGCTCTCCCCATGTGCCCCATGGCCTCGCCAAGTCCCTCCAACTAGAACGTTCTTCTTGGCATCTTCATTGTTGAAACTCTCTCCACCACCATCATGCCCCTTTGTGGAGGCAATTTGGCCATTTATATACCAAAATTGTCCAAGTGCAGACCCATTATTGAAGCTTTCTAAGAGTCACTCATACACGCATACACAGACACACACAGACACACGCAGACACACACACACACAGGGCTGCAAGGATCCACAGGAGAATATTACCTGCATGTTGTGTGCAAGGGCAGAAAATAATGGAGCTCATCTCTATGTGCAGGGACAAGTTAAATGCAGTATAGCACCACTGCCCTGGCATACACACAACTTTAAAAGGGTGTAAATATGCCCAGACACAGGAAGATGCCTATATTAGCAATCTATTGCTACTTAGCAATATACTGCAAACTTAGTAGCTTGAAACAAGACACATTTTTTATTTCACAGCTTCTATGGGTCAGGAGTCTGGGCACAGTTTAGCTGGTGCTCTGAAATCAAGGTGTCAGCTGGGGCTGCCATCTCATCTGAGGCTCGATTGAGGAAGGACCTCTCTCCTCACTCACATGGTTGTTGGCAACATTCAGTTCCTTCTGTATTGTCAGACTGAGGGGCTTCCATACTCCATCTTCCCCACATGGCCACTTGCTTCCTTGAAGCCAGCTAGGGAGTGTTTCCTGGTAAAACTGATGTTATAATCTAACATGACATAATCATGTACATTCCATCACTTTTGCCATATTTTGTTGGTTAGAAGCAAGTCATAGGTCCTCCGCACATTCCAGGGGAAGAGATTGCATGTGAATATTAGGAGGTGGGCAGGGATCACTGGAGGTCATCTCAAAGTCTGTCTGCCACAAACAAGAGAAAAGGAACACAGCAGAGGTAGATAGCTGACCACAAAGATTCTATGGAATCGAGCTATTGCTGGGAAGGGGCTTCCAGCCAAGGCATCATTCCTCAGCACCCACTTCTATCTAGCCAAGTGGCTAGTTCTCACCGATGGCACGTGAGTGGATGCAACACGTATCACTTCTGGTCCACAGGGTTAAGAAATGGATGTGACCTCCCCTGTTTTCTCTCTCCTCATCTGCCCATTGAGTTGGAGAGACCTGTGTTGAAGACGTGGAGTCACCAGGGGCAAGGACTTGAGTCCATGAACCTGTGTTCGGAGGAGGATCCCCAAACAATAGCACCCATATGGATGGTGATGTGCCCATGAAATACATTTTTATCTTGTTTAGCTGTGCAGATTTCAAGACTTATTTAAGACCTTAAGTAATACATATGGTGAAGTATGATCCCATTAAAAAAACCTCTATATGCATGTATGTAGATATGTATGTATGTAACAATATGAAATTTTCCTTCTCTTAATCAGGTAGGTAGAATCCCCCAGCTGTCTATTGCTGTAAAACAAACTACTCCTAGACATTGAATCATAAAACAATAAACATTTTAAATCTCTTCTGGTTTCTGTGGGTCAGGAATTTGGGAGTAGTTAGCTGGGTGGTTCAGGCTGTGGTCTCATCTGAAGGTATGATTGTGGCTGGAGGACCCACTTCCAAAGTGGATCCCTACATGACTGGGCTGTGGGTGCTGGTTGTTTTCTGGAGGCATCCGTTTCTCTCTGCATGGGCGTCTCCATAGGGCTGTTTGAACATTTTCATGGTTTGTGCCTGGCTTCCCCTAGAGCAAGGGATTCCAAAGGCTACCAGGCAGAGACAATGTCTTTCATGACCTAGCTTTGGAGGTCACACACAGTCACATCTGCAGTGTCTTACTGGTGACACAGGTCAGTGCTGCACAGAGCATGAGGACCAGGAGATGAGAACCAGTGGGACCATCCTGGGGAATAGCTAACCACGGGAGGAACCAAAGGAGAATCCCTTGATGAGATCCTTGGGGCAGGGCATGGAAGCCTGAGGAGTTTAAACAAAATGCACAAACCAATACAATAAATGGAAAGGCTAAGCTGTTCCTGATGAGAACAGGGGCACAGGGAGAAGAGCATGAATGGGGGGCGGGTGCAAGCAGAGGGCAGCACCATGCAGGGTGGGTAGGGGGACACACCATGTGGTGAGCTCCGAGGGCTCAGTGAAGACAGAGATGGCTTTGCAGAAACAGAAGCCTGGGCACAGATGAACACGCAGACATCAGCCCTCAGCCTGCCGAGTGATTTGGGAACTGATGCTCTCTTCATCTCATGGGAGCTGGAGCTGAAATCGGGGCGTGTCTGCAGTGGGAGTCCTTGGGGGCTCACTGTCCAGCATTCCCATGAAGTGATAAGGAGGCTGCAAGCAATTTGTACTCCACATCTGCTGCCTCCACCTCCCAGGCCAAGGAGATGTAGGGGTGGCTGCTTTCTGCTGTGTCCAGGTTCTCCAAAGTGGGGGGTTCACATGGAAAACTTTCCACTTCCATTTCCATTTTTTATCTACAGAATAAAAATCTTGCCTGGTGCAGACGCTGGGAGTGTGTGCCCACCCTGGCGCTGGTGCCCAGTTAAGTGGGATCCAGGACTTCATCATCTCATCCAACTGCATCCACCCCTACTAAGGGACAGATGGCTCCAAACTGCAGAGTGAAGATTATACTAAGGATTTTTCAGGGTAAGAGAAGACAGCTGACAGCGTGAAAACATCCACTGTCTGTTAGATCTCACAGGACGCCTCTCCCAAAATTACAGTAGCAAGAATTATGTAAAAGAGGGATTTACACCTGGAGTCACTACTGCAAACACTACCCTACAGGTGTATTGTCAACTGAGTACAAACCAGTGTGGTTAAGACCAATATTTTTAGCAGAACATTCAAAAATATTTTTTCAGCTTTGTTTCATCCATTAAAGGGCTTTGTGTGTGTTGTAATGTATGTAAAACACAAATACAGCAGTTACATGTAATAATATACACACATATCTATGCTCTCATCTTTTCACTGACAGTGCTGCATGATTAGAAAATGTCTGGACCATTCTTCCTGTCTCCTCCCACCTCTACCCTCCACCCCCAGCAGGTAGGGCCAGCCTTCCACCCTAGGGTGTCCCACTCGGCCACCACCCTTGGCAGACAGGGAACCCACTCTGCCTTGGGCTGATTCTCTGGTCGTCCCCTCCCCATGCAAGTCCTGCTTCTGAGGTTGGGCAATTGTAGGGCTCTGACCCGGTCAGTAGCGTGAGGAGGCCAGGCTCAGGCCCAGGTTGGGAGACGAGGAGGGAAGAAACCCTTGTCTGGATCTGGCCCATGGCTGCACCACGTCGAAGAGCATCACTGCCTGCACAGCTCTGTGAGCCCCAGGCAGCATCCCTGCTTGCTGTTAATGCCACCCTGTCTGTGGGACTTGCTCTGCTCCTGGGGCACCCCCATCAACCTCAGGCTCACCCCTGGTGTCCTCTGCACCCCATCACCATCTGCGAGGGCCATTCTTTCCCCTGTATCCCATCTTGTTCTAAGTTGGTCAAATCATTTGGTGGATCTCCAGGAACGCATCCAAACAGCAGACACTGAGGCCCAACACCTCTAGCTAGCCCCTCATCCCTGTGACACTGTCCTGACTTCCTCCAGCCTGGCAGGATGGGACTCAGGGTGAAAGTTGCAGCAGGGGTTCTATTGGCCTTCAGGGTGGCTGGTGGCCTGAGGTCAGCTGACACTAGCCCTCCAGCCCATCTTATCACCAGTCCTTCTCACCCCCACCTGAGGCAGGCAGAACTGTTTGGAGCCTTGTATGATGACTTGCCAGGCATTTCAGATTCTGAGGATGGGCAGAAAATGTCCAGTGTCCCCACATGAGCTGCAGTCCCAGCCTCTGTCCATTATTACTATAAATAGGGAGCTCTCTTACACCTCCCTGCACCCCAAATCCAAAGCAGCACCCTGTCTCTGGTCTGCAGGTCCTCACTGGAGATGCTCTATCAGGGTGAATACTCCATCTCCAAGTGTTAGGTTGGATGACTAGTCAGATCACTGTCCTGTTTCTCCCCAGCCCTCAAGGCAGCTACCCTTCATCACCTCCAGAACATAGGTAGAGGGTCGTCAGGCTCCCAGGGGGCTAAAGCTCAGCCAGTGAGGCCACTTTCCGACACTGGGACCTGCAAGCGAGGTCCCGGCTCTTTTCTGCACTGAATAGGTTGCCCGTGGAGCATCTGACTTTAATCTGCTCATCCCTGGTTGCGGCGTCTCTGTGGGAATGGGGTGAACAGGGGTCATCCTAGACTGGGTTCGCTGACAATGAGGAACTTTCTCTTGCTAGGAATGGAACTGTCAGGAATTCATGCACAGGAAAGCTACTCCTGGAGCCCCTGGCCTCTCTGCAAGTTCCTGGACAGGAGCTATCCTTGCCCCATGCGTCCTGGCTTCTATGGTCAGGGTTAGAAAGGTAAGAATGGATGCACGCAATGCCAGGTGTTCAGTCCAGCTCGTCTTTGGGGGCTGTGTTTCCAGCCGAATGAGGCAGGCCTAGGTGTCTGATGTGCCTGGACCATCTCTAGTCAGAGGAATCATTTTCTAATTAGCTCTGGGAATAGCACCCTCCCCTCTGTCAGGAGTCAGCCTGCTTCACTCCCGGATCTGGGATGCTCGTAGCCATTGTGCACAGGGATGCCAGTATCTGGTGGCTGTTCTCTGGCTGGCTCACAGCCTCTGCCTGGAGCTTTGACCTGTCCTCCATGGGGGTGCAGACAGCCTGGGGTGCCGGCACACACAGCTCGACTGAGAGCTGTCTGACCTCCCTGAGATTCAGTTTTGTAGTCTGTAAAATGCAAATGACAACACCTCCCCTCTGAGGTGTGTGAGAGCCTTCTAGCTGAGTGCCGGGCTATCTGGGGCAGAAACCCATCTCAGTGGTCAGGGAGAAGAAGTGAGATGGTGCTGGATGGCTTGCATTAATACTGGTAACAAAGGTGGCCATTTATAATCAGAATTCCTGACCGGGATCCTCTGTGCGGCACACAACAGGCCCCCTCTTAGTGCTGGGTATGTTCCCTTTATCAGCGCCACCATTGGCCACCTGATGTGAAAGGGCCTGAGAGTGTCAGTCAAAAGTTACCACATCAGAGCTGCTCCATCACCTCGGTGGCCCCCTTCCTCAGTGCACTGCATGAGGGTGGAGGTGGGTCCCCTTTATGTCGGCCCCAAGAGGCTCCATGCCCAGCAGTCCTGGATGGTGACACTGACGTCTACTGAATTTGGCCCCAGTCAGGCACTTTCCTTGCTCAAGATGTAAGTGACACTGTCTCATCTTCATTACTGGGGGTCCGGCCAGGCCAGGGAACTCACCCATGGCTCCACAGCCTGCCAGTGGCATCCCAAGCCCTGCAAACCCTTGGCTGGCCTAGGTAGCCTGAGGCACCTCTGCTGCTTGGGAGATCGAGTGTTCATATAGGGAGATACCTCAAGGCTGCTCCCAGGGCTCTCCTGTTGCCATAGTGACAGAAAAAATAGTGGCAATACCTCAGATGGTTGACAAGATGTGGCATCTGGTGCTGTCATGGATACAACATGCTCAAGACTGGGTTCTAATGTGGTGAGTGTCTATGGTTTCATACCTGGAAGGGTGGGGGGTGGAAAGGATTCCATGGCCCAGGTGACAGCTCCACCTCTGCAATTGCATGTTGATGTTATTATGGCACAGAACAGGTCATCCATGAACAGAAGCTATTGTTTTAATGAAAAATCCACACAGCTGACAATGGATAGGAAATTGAGAAATAGACTCAGGCAGAGCGAGGACTTTGAAATGATTCAATCCAGGGATTCTTAACAGCAGTCTCCAGCTCACTTGCACTTTATACCTTGGGAGATAATGATAAGAAATGCTTTCTACCAATTAACCGGGTCTCCTTTTTCCTTATTTTTGGTGCCTTTGCTATATTGGTTTTCATTTTTAGCTCTGTTCTTTAACGGTTTCTAGAACCCAATCTCCTCTTTTTCTTGCCTTATTCTCATTTGGGGACATTTGATGATTAATAAAATAATGTTTAATCTATGTTATTATTTGAAAAGTAATGTTTATTAACTAGCAATTTGTAAAGAAATAATCCCAGTCACGATCTCCATGCAGGGGTTGGATGTCAGACCCTCCACATGGCCCCGCCACCAGCTGTGGGTGAGAAGAGTTGGATTTCTTGCTGAGGGGAAGGAGGTCCACACCCTCAGAGCTTCATGGGCATTGCCCAGGGGCGGCAAGGGAGGGATCTAGTGAGAATTGGACGCCTGATTTATGGTAGGCTCCACTAGGATTGGGTCTGGGATTCATGGGGCAGCAAGGTGAAGGATTCCCAGAATCTCAGTGTGCAAACTGTCTGTGGATGTTCTCTATCAAAGAACTGATGGGTCTTTTGGGAAGTTCCTGTCATGAATAATTAAGCTATTTGCTTGGAATAGGGAAGGGATGCTAATGAAAATGGTGTGAGAGCAAAGCCCTGCTCATGTAGACGGTGAGCACTGTACATGTGTGTGTGTGTGTGTGTGTGTGTGTGTTTCCAGTTCTCACAGGACATACATGGACATATGTTAACTTAATTTTGCACATGTTTGCTCGGTTTATGATTTATGATAGTTAAAATGGACAATACCAAAAACAATATTGGAAATTGAAAACATTGCCATCTGCCCGGCACACTCCTGCTTAAACATCTCTAGGGCTCCGTTTCGCCCAGATCTCAGTTTCCAGTGGGTCATTAGGTTCCCGGTGTCCCCAGCACCCGCCCCTCTGTCAGGCCAGTGTCTCATGCTCTTCCCGGTGTCCACTGCCCTCCTCTCCGGGCGGCACATGGTGACTCTCTCCCTACCCCCTCAAGGCCAGCCCCGTCCCCTCCTCCAGGAAGCCTCCAGCTTGTTGGGCCCGAGGAGCCCCATTTCCTGAGAGTCAGGGCTGTTGCCGAGATAGTGCTGTCTACACTATTGCTCACACCGTGTGAGGTGCATTCCTGCAGGGCCTGGGATGAGCACAATGGGTGTGTGCGTCTGTGTATGTAGGTGTGTGTGTGTGTGTGTGTGTTTGTATGTAGGACTCTGTATATGTCTGAGTTTTATTGGGTTTCAGGGTGGAAATAAATGCAGAATAGTTAATCAAGAGGGTGATAGTTTTTTTTTTTTTTTTTTTATTCTGGCGTTTGCGGGGCTTTGCCTCTCCCATTGCGGAGCACAGGCTCCGGACATGCAGGCTCCAGATGCGCAGGCTCAGTGGCCATGGCTCACGGGCCTAGCCGCTCCGCGGCATGTGGGATCTTCCCGGACTGGGGCACGAACCCGTGTCCCCTGCATCGGCAGGCGGACTCTCAACCACTGCGCCACCAGGGAAGCCCCAAGAGGGTGATAGTTTTAATTTTCATTTTAGATAAAAATTACAGTCTTCACACTGTGATCTCGACACGTTATTGACAGTTGTTCCATTTCTAACAGGCACATTTTTGTTCCTGGAAGGTTGTGCTTGGTTGAGGCTTGTGGGCAGAAGATGTATTCTCGGTGCCTCATGGCAGCCAGGAGCTCCTGTTCCAGGCAGCAGCCCCTGAGCCCCCGGGGATCCCAAATTCTGCGTCTGCAGAGGGAAAAGTGAAAGCAGCCCCGTGGATGCCCACGCTTAATGCCGAGGAGGACCTCAAATGACTAGCGAATCGGAAGAGACACCAGGTGTCCCTCAGCACATCAGGAAGGAAGTCCTGACAGTGGCCACCAGGACGTCATAAAGTGACTTCAAAGAACTTAAATGTAGGCTTTTGAGGAGGTCTGAGACCCGAGGGGGTGGGGAACACCTGCGGTGGAGAGAAGTCCAGGCAAGTGTGGGGCAGAGAGGAGAGGATGGTGAGTGAGGTGGTATAAGAAATGCACCAAGTGCCCACGAAACAGGCCTTGGTGAGTGTGCAGTAAGTAGAGGGATGCCGGCCCGCATCTCCCTTTATGGAGGGATTTGTAGATGATTACTTAGCTCACTTGGTATTATAGTAGAATGAACAAAAGTCCTAAGCAAACAAAGCAAGGAACTCTGGATAAAAGCATGAGGGCAGACTTTGATTTCATCAGATAAAAGATGATTTAAAAACATGGTTTCTTATCATACTAAGTGAAGTAAGTCAGACAAAGACAAATATCGTATGATACTGCTTATATGTGGAATCTAAAAAAATGATGCAAATGAACTTATTTACAAAATAGAAACAGACTCACAGACTTAGAGAATGAATTTATGGTTACCAGTGGGAAGGGTGGGGGAAGGGATCGATTGGGAGTTTGTGATTGTCATGTACACACTGCTATATTTGAAATAGATAGCCAACAAGGACCTACTGTAGAGCACAGGGAACTCTGTTCAATACTCTGTAATAACCTAAATGGGAAAAGAATTTGAAAAAGAATAGATACTTGTATATGTATGACTGAATCACTTTGCTGTACACCTGAAATTAATACAACATTGTTAATCAATGATACTCCAATATAAAATAAAAGTTAATAAAAAAGATGGTTTCAAAGTGGACCAATAGGAAAAGAAGAGGGAATACCAGAATTGGGATTAGTTGGATAAATTATGACACATCCATATTAGGTGGGGTTACATAGGCATTTAAAGTAACATTGAAGAATGTAATGTAATGGCATCAAAAGATATCCATGACCTTATGTGAAAATACAGAAGGTAAAACACACACACAGAAACAAACACACACACACACACACCCCTCACACATATAGGTGTGTCTACACGTAAAGACAGGAAGAAAGTAGACAAAATTGCTAGAAATAATAGATGTGGGAGGTGAAAACACAACAATTTTCTTTTTCTCTCTTCTTTCACTTTTTTCTTTTGTCTTTCTTTTTTATTTTTTAATGTCAGCTTATCTGTATTTAACTTTAGCTTTTCTTTTTAAAAAATGAACATATATATATATATGTATGTAACACATCTATACGTATGTTTCTCTATGTTTTAAATAAGTAAAGCAATTTAAGAAAAGGAGTTTGGGAGACACCTACTGCACTCTGACTTAGATCAGGCCCAGTCCTAGGGCTGTCTCTGTTTTCTCATGTAACAACCCCCTGAAATATCTGTACCTCTTCTCATCGGTGGGTGGGTGCGGGCGTCCCAGGACAGCTAGCTCATCAGTGCTGGGTCCCTGGCCTGGCATACTGGCTTCTGTAGCCTTCAGGGCAGGGAGAACTCATCTCACTTTTGTGGTCATTTCTGAGCTCTGACTGCCATATGTCCTGGCTTGTCTGGAAGGCTAGTACCCTGCAGGATGTTCCTGCCCATTCGGGCTTCCGAAGAGACAATCTGAAGAGACAATCAGGCCGAGCTGGGTAGGCTTTCTGTGCAGAGAGAGCTGAGGTTCTTGACACAGAGCTCAGGCTTCACCCTGAGAACGGCGCCAGGCCCTCTGCCTGGACTGTTAGAGGGACATTCAGTGACTGTCCACAGTGGGGCCCCAAACCAGGAAAAAGCCTTGGAAAAGACCTCGCTTTGCAGATGGCAGACAAACCTCTGTGGGGTGTTCATCTATAATCCAGATGTTCCTCTTGCTTCCTGTCTTCAAAGCAAAAGGAAAGCCCAGGTCTTTTTGTTGTAAACAGATACCATTTGTGATCAGGATGGGAAAGACAGTGGTGTTGGGTTATACGCGATGACAGAATTCCCCTGGCTGGTACTCTGGGCCGTTTCCTCTTTGTTACGGCGTTCATCATATTGAGGAAAATAAAATGCAATTCCCGCTCTTCCAAAAATACACAAGTGTGTTTCAGTGCCCTCATGCCATTTATAACCACAAGAGGACAGGAAGTTCAGACACACAATTTTGCCTGTTACCTAGAATAGCAGTGGGTTGTGTCCAAGACAAAAACTGACTCATAAGCCACAGGCTGAGTGTTCCACATGGACACCTATTTTTTTCCCTTCAACTATAAATTCCATAGTTCATAGTAAAGTCTCAGAGCCCTCTGAAGAGTGGTCATTAAAAGAGATGGGGCCATTTGGAAGAAAATAAGCCTTTCTTATTAAATTCAGACAACAGCGGGCATTAATACACAGGGCTCTTGTGCAAGTAGCTGCAGGGGCCCCGACAGGACTGACCTCCTCTCCTGCAGCTGGTGGGAGCCCCAAGGAGGCAAGACACGTCAAATAACTGTGACTGCATGATTTGGGCCATTAGTCACGTGCTTCCACTGTGGTCTTACACTTCAGGGAACTGCCTTTTCTCTCCTAGACTTTGAGCTCACAGGAGCAGGGATCACGTCTTCCTGTCTCACCCACAGGGCCCAGCACTTTCTTGAACATAGTAGGTACACAGAAGTAGTCTTTGCCACTGTTGACAATGTGCAGCTTTCGCTGCTCACTCTGTGCGCCTGCTCTTTTAGAACTGCAAAAACATCCCCACTCCATGTAGAGGTGCGCACTCTTGGGTGGGCCCAGGCTGCAGGCACAGGGCTCTCTCCTAGCTTAATACTCTTACAAAGCATTTATGTTGTATTAATGTAGGGAGCAGAGGTTCACCTCTAAATTGAGGCAAAGCCATATCCTTTACAAGAAGCCCAGCCAAGACCTCCAGTTGCTGTCACAGCCTGTCGTGCCCCTTTCCCTGTCCCCGGGGACTAACTGTGGGCTTAGCAGGCAGAGTTGGGCACCACTCTCCTTTTCAGTCTTTTGGAAAATTTCTGAACCTCTACCATTTTCCAGGAGATAGCCATGATGCTGTATTTGCTGCAAGGTGGTCGGGCTGGGCAGTGAGGTCCCTTCCAAAAGGGACGGCCAGTGGGTGTGTGGTACAGACTCCCCTTCAACCTTCCACAGAGAGCAGAGCTGAGACCCCGCAGGGGCAGGGTTGCTGCAGGTCAGTGAGAGATGGCTGAGGGACCGGGCAGGAGACCATTTTGGCTTTGGTTCCACGAACATCTGCATGTTCACAGGTGTGCCGAGATGTTTAGAGGTGGGCCCTGGGTGTGGGAGGGGTGAGCCGGGAAGGTGTAGGGATCCGCTGTCTGCAGCTCATCAGCAGGGGGAGGGACTTGGTAGTGACAAGCTCCTCTCCCAGGCAGGGTCAGCCTTTCTGATTTTCAGGGAAGCTGGTGCGCTCGAGGGAGACGGACACCCCCAGGGAGTGAGAGGCCGGTGGGCGGGGCAGGACAGTGTGATGCCCGCAGGCTGCTTGCCCTCATTACCTTCGCCTCCTGTTGAGGCTTCACTGGCTCCCCACTCCCCTTGCATGGGCCACAGGGCTGGCTTTGACCTGGAACCTGAGGCCAGGGAGAGAGCGGGAGGAGAGAAGGCCAAGGACAAAGCTATACTGGTCCCTTGCCCCTCACAGCTGTTAGATCTGAGCGTGTCACTTCCAGGAGCCTTGGCTAGTCCCTCAGTGAACTGGGGAGGATGATGTCTTTGAAAAAAGGTCAGTGCTACAGCGTGGGTTCTGGGGTCTACCAGTGTGTCAGCCCTGCTCCTAGGTCTGCCACGTGTGACTGCAAACCCTTACCAGAGCACATGCACGGTGCAGCTGGGGAGTGTGTATATGTGTATGTGCCTGCATACCTGTGTCACGTGCGTGCTGTTGTGTGTACATGTGCATGTGTGTTATGTGCGAGCATGTGCTTGTGTATGCATGCAAACGTGCATGCGTGTGTATATGGGTGTCTGTGTGCAGCTACATGTGTTATGTGTTTGCACACATGCGTGTGCATGCCTCTGTGTGTGCGCGTGTGCATATATATGTGTGCGTTGTTTATGTGTGAGTGTGTGCCTGTGTGTATGTGTGTGAATGCCTGTGTGCGCATGTACTTGTGCATGCATGCATGTGAATGTGTGTATTGGGGAGAGCTAGATGCTCCTCCTTCTCTTGTGTATACATACACCTTGTGTCCTCAAACTCTAAGGTGCCACCTTTGCTCACAAGTGCATCTCTCTGTATGTCTTGGTCAGATGTTTACACATGGTCTTTGAAATGAGGTTGAGTGGAAAGGACAGAAACACTCCCCCCATGCGGGTGGTGAACAGCAACCGAGCTGCAAGCGCTGCAGCATCATGCTGGGAGAATGTCCTACCCCAGCGTCCAGCCACCAGGGCTGCCTTCGCCTTGGCCTCCTGTGGTGCAGGGACTGCCGGAGTCCTCCTGGGTCCTGCTGGCCGCTCAGGCTGCCTGCTTTTGGCATCCCACAATCGTTGTTGACTGCCTGAGCTGATTTGTTCACAGTGTTTTAAAAGTTAATGTTTATTTTTACCAAGGTGAGAGATGCACAGAGTTTTAAGAGCCACAGACTTGGAAGGAGCACCAGAATCCTCTGCCTCATTTCTCTGGTTTCATTTCTCCTGAGAAGGAGCCTTACATCACCCCCAGCAAGAGAACGTGGTCACAGAGCTTAGTGTGGCCTGTCCCTGGAATCCCAGTGTGTCCCTGGGTCTGGATCCTCTCACTCAACATCATGTGTGATTCCCCCAGGTGGTTATACGAACAGCTGGGTCTATCCATTCTTATCGCTGCAAAGCATTCCATCGTGTGACTGTGCTGGATGCATAATGCAAATATCACTTAAATATATAAATAAGTATAATATACTTGTACAAAAATTATATATTGTATAAAATATATTTGTGTGTATGATTACATAATATGATATCAGCTATATAATAAATGATATATACTATATATACCATGTGATATATAATTTATATTATTTATTGTGCATAAATCTTATTTATGGTTTATAAATAATCTATGACATAATTGATCTAGTGTATTATCATATTCAATTATATATATACCATTCTACTGTTGATTCACACTTGAATTGTTTCAGTTTTTAGTTATTGTTTTTATCGAGATACAATTGACATAAAGCATTGTGTCAGTTTTAGGTGTGCAACGTCATAATTTGATGTATGGATATATTGTGAAATGATTACCACATAAGTTTAAACACTCATCACCACACATAGTTACAAGGTTTTTTTTCCTTGTGATGAGGACTTTTAAGCTCTACTCTCTTAGCAACTTTCAAATATACAACACAGGATTATTTTAGCTATTATGAATAGTGTTGTGCTGGACAAGTCTTTTTTTTTTTTTTTTTGCTGTACACGGGCCTCTCACTGTTGTGGCCTCTCCCGTTGTGGAGCACAGGCTCCGGACGCACAGGCCCAGCGGCCATGGCTCACGGGCCCAGCTGCTTTGCAGCATGTGGGATTCTCCCGGACCGGGACACGAACCCACGTCCCTTGCATCGGCAGGCGGACTCTCAACCACTGCGCCACCAGGGAAGCCCTGGACAAGTCTTTGGGTGACTATGATCACGTCTCTGAGTATTCACCGGAGTGGAATGGACGTGTCATAAAGTGTGCATATGTTCATCTTCAGTAGATATGCCCGGGGGTTTCCAAAGTGGTCGAACCAATTTACATTCCCATCAGGAACACAAGACCATTCTAGTTGTTCTAAATCCTCACTGCTTACTGGTCATTGAGTTATCCTGTTTTATGAGCCTACGCAAATTTTTTCCCCTTTTTTCTGTTGTGTTGTCTGCTCTGGACGCGCAGGCTCAGCAGCCATGGCTCACGGGCCCAGCCGCTCTGCGGCATGTGGGATCCTTCCGGACTGGGGCACGAACCCGTGTCCCCTGCATCGGCAGGCGGACTCTCAACCACTGCGCCACCAGGGAAGCCCTGTCTGCTCTTTTCTTATTGGCTTGTCAGGGTCCTTTGTATATGTGGACACAAGTCCTTGGTTCGGTGTATGTAGGTTTATATCTTCCTGACCTTATTGGTCATTTTAGGGGTGTCCAGGGAGGTAGCTGATGATGATCCCACCCTGTTTAACTGAAGTCAGTCTTAACTCTCTAAGACTGTGAAACTATGCTTCACATCTCTCAACCTTGAGACAGTAGGTGGGAGAGCCTGCAGCTTTTTTGTTTTTGTTGTTGCATAGAGTTGCCTTTTTTCTCTTGGAGAAGGTCAACTTTTCTATTTTTCACTCTGCAGAGGATTGCTGCTAACTTTGCCTTTGGAGTTCACCTCCCCAGACAGCCTGAAGACGCCCTGCTTGTGCAGCAGATGCTGCCTGAGACAAGCTTTGCCTACTTCCTACCAGGTAGATTAATGTGAGCAGATAGTTCTGGAATGGCTTACTGTGGCAATGAGAGAAGGCTGGGATTGATTATTTACATCCTTAAAACAGCCCGTTTCAAAGGACCACTGATTTGGTGCCTCGCTGGTTTTTATATAACCCAGTGCTGATGCTGTCGGTGCCTCACCCCGAATCCCCATGGTCCACCTGAGTTCTGCAGCCACAGCAGGTGGGCAGTGTCCTGTCTCCAGCACATGTCCCTCTCTTCCTTGGATGAGAGCATTCCCAGCATCCAGGGGAATGTCCCCTGAAGGCAGGTGGGACGCGGAAGTGCAGGACGTTAGCGACCCTGGAACAATCCACTTCATCACACACACAGGACAATCCTGGGTGCTCTCTGCACAGTTTCTCAGAGGGTCCCCAGTGGGACCGAGCACCATCACCCACGATGGTGACCTGCCCATAAATGGGTCTTTGGTGGCTGTTCTCCCTTCCCAGGCTCATTTCCCCCCTGGGCTTCCTGGACTCACATTCCAAAAAGACTGCATGCATTCAAGGCTAGGTCTCAGGCCCTGCTTTCGGAGGAACCCAGACTATGATACCTCCTTCTTTCCAGGAAGGATTCAGGGAGTTCACGAAGTATATGTAACATACAATATGTTATGATGTGATATGAAGAAAACCTTGGACTCGTGTTTTGGTGTCCTTCTCCCAAATTATAGCTACATATGACCATTGCTTCCCCAGCATCTGTAAAAATGTGTGGTTGTATGTGTGTGACTGTGCTGAATAATAATGATGATGATGATGGTGATGTTACCGAGCAGGACCCCATGGGGCCTTCCTGGGGACAGACCCCTCTCTCATATCCTCTGCTTAACTCCTCTCTGAAGTACCTAGATAGTAGTATCTGATGCATATTTCCTGAGTTTTTCAGATGCTAAAAACCACCAGCAAATGGAAGAAATTAACTACTTGATGACCATGATCACGTAGCCCCCAGACCTCCTTCTGGTGCCTAAGGATTGATCATGTTAACCCCTGTGACACTGCTCTGTTACCTCACCATCAACCGGTCAGAGAACTGTGCATGAGCTGAGCGCATACTCTGTCACCCCCCTTCCCTCACCTGGCCTTTAAAAATGTTTTGCTGAGAATCTGAAAAATAATAGATATACATTTATATATAATTGAATCACTTTGCTGTACCTGAAACTAACACAACATTGTAAATCAACTAAACTCCAATATAAAATAAAAATTTTAAAACATGCTATGGTGAAAACCTTCAGGGAGGGGCTTCCCTGGTGGTCCAGTGGGTAAGACTCCATGCTCCCAATGCCGGGGACCCAGGATTGATCCCTGGTCGGGGAACTAGATCCCGCATGAATGCCGCAACTAAGAAGCCTGCATGGGAGACTTCCGGGAAGATGGCAGAAGAGTAAGACGCGGAGATCACCTTCCTCTCCACAGATACACCAGAAATACATCTACGCGTGGAACAACTCCTACAGAACACCTACTGAACGCTGGCAGAAGACCTCAGACATCCCAAAAGGCAAGGAACCCCCCACGTACCTGGTTAGGGCAAAAGAAAAAACTAAACAGAGACAAAAGGATAGGGACGGGTCCTGCACCAGCGGGAGAGAGCTGTGAAGGAGGAAAAGTGTCCACACACTAGGAAGCCCCTTCGCGGGTGGAGACTTCGGGAGGCGGAGTGGGGGAGCTTGGGAGCCGCGGAGGAGAGCACAGCAACAGGGGTGCGGAGGGCAAAGCGGACAGATTCCAGCGCAGAGGATCGGGCCGACCGGCACTCACCAGCCGAGAGGCTTGTCTGCTCGCCCGCCGGGGCGGGCGGGACTGGGAGCTGAGGCTCCGGCTTTTGTCGGAGCGCTGGGAGAGGACTGAGGTTGGCGGCGTGAACACAGCCTGCAGGGCGTTGGTGCGCCGCGGCTGGCCGGGAGAGAGTCCGGGGAGGGGTCTGGACCTGCCGAAGAGGCAAGAGACTTTTACGTCCCTCTTTGTTTCCTGGTGCACGAGGAGAGGGGATTAAGAACGCTGCTTGAGAGAGCTCCAGGGACGGGCGCGAGCCGCGGCTAAGAGTGCGGAGCCCAGAGACGGACATGGGACGCTAAGGCCGCTGCTGCCGCCGCCAGGAGGCCTGTGTGCGAACACAGGTCACTAGCCACACGCCCTTCTGGGGAGCCTGTGCAGCCCGCCACTGCCAGGGTCCTGGGATCCAGGGACGGCTCCCCGGGAGAGCGCACGGCGCGCCTCAGGCTGCAGCGTCACGCCGGCCTCTGCCGCTGCAGGCCCGCCCCGCACTCCGTGACCCTCCCTACCTCCCGGCCTGGGTGAGCCAGAGCCTCCGAATCAGCGGCTCCTTTAACCTCGTCCTGTCTGAGCAAAGAACAGACGCCCTCCGGCGACCTACACGCACAGGCGGGGCCAAATCCAAAGCTGAGCCCCTGGGAACTGTCAGAACAAAGAAGAGAAAGGGAAATCTCTCCCAGCAGCCTCAGAAGCAGCGGATTAAAGCTCCACAATCAACTTGATATACCCTGCATCTGTGGAATACCTGAATAGACAACGAATCATCCCAAATTAAGGAGCCCTGTGGATGAAAGGCTCTTGGTGCTGCAGCCAGGACTCAGTGCTGTGCCTCTGAGGTGGGAGAGCCAACTTCAGGACACTGGTCCACAAGAGGCCTCCCAGCTGCACATAATATCAAACAGCAAAAATCTCCGAGAGATCTCCATCTCAACGCCAGCACCCAGCTTCACTCAACGACCAGCAAGCTACAGTGCTGGACATCCTATGCCAAACAACTAGCAAGACAGGAACACAACCCCACCCATTAGCAGAGAGGCTGCCCAAAATCATAAGAAGTCTACAGACACCCCAAAACACACCACCAGACGTGGACCTGCCCACCAGAAAGACAAGATCCAGCCTCATACACCAGAACACAGGCACTAGTACCCTCCACCAGGAAGCCTACACAACCCACTGAACCAACCTTAGCCACTGGGGACAGACACAAAAAGCAACAGGAACTACGAACCTTCAGCCTGCAAAAAAGGAGACCCCAAACACAGTAAGATAAGCAAAATGAAAAGACAGAAAAACACACAGCAGATGAAGGAGCAAGATAAAAACCCACCAGACCTAACAAATGAAGAGGAAATAGGCAGTCTACCTGAAAAAGAATTCAGAATAATGATAGTAAGGTTGATCCGAAATCTTGGAGATAGAATGGACAATAGAATGGACAAATTGCAAGAATCAGTTAACAAGGACCTAGAAGAACTAAAGATGAAGCAAGCAACGATGAACAACACAATAAATGAAATTAAAAGTACTCTAGATGGGATCAATAGCAGAATAACTGAGGCAGAAGAACGGATAAGTGACCTGGAAGATAAAATAGTGGAAATAACTACTGCAGAGCAGAATAAAGAAAAAAGAATGAAAAGAACTGAGGACAGTCTCAGAGACCTCTGGGACAACATTAAACGCACCAACATTCGAATTATAGGGGTTCCAGAAGAAGAAGAGAAAAAGAAAGGGACTGAGAAAATATTTGAAGAGATTATAGTTGAAAACTTCCCTAATATGGGAAAAGAAATCATTAATCAAGTCCAGGAAGCGCAGAGAGTCCCATACAGGATAAATCCAAGGAGAAATACGCCAAGACACATATTAATCAAATTGTCAAAAATTAAATACAAAGAAAACATATTAAAAGCAGCAAGGGAAAAACAACAAATAACACACAAGGGAATCCCCATAAGGTTAACAGCTGATCTTTCAGCAGAAACTCTGCAAGCCAGAAGGGAGTGGCAGGACATATTGAAAGTGTTGAAGGAGAAAAACCTGCAACCAAGATTACTCTACCCAGCAAGGATCTCATTCAGATTTGATGGAGAAATTAAAACCTTTACAGACAAGCAAAAGCTGAGAGAGTTCAGCACCACCAAACCAGCTCTACAACAACTGCTAAAGGAACTTCTCTAGGCAAGAAACACAAAAGAAGGAAAGGACCTACAATAACGAACCCAAAACAATTAAGAAAATGGGAATAGGAACACACATATCGATAATTACCTTAAATGTAAATGGACTAAATGCTCCCACCAAAAGACACAGATTGGCTGAATGGATACAAAAACAAGACCCATATATTTGCTGTCTACAAGAGACCCACTTCAGACCTAGAGACACATACAGACTGAAAGTAAGGGGATGGAAAAAGGTATTTCATGCAAATGGAAACCAAAAGAAAGCTGGAGTAGCAATTCTCATATCAGACAAAATAGACTTTAAAACAAAGACTATTAGAAGAGACAAAGAAGGACACTACATAATGATCAAGGGATCGATCCAAGAGGAAGATATAACAATTGTAAATATTTATGCACCCAACATAGGTGCACCTCAATACATAAGGCAAATACTGACAACCATAAAAGGGGAAATCGACAGTAACACATTCATAGTAGGGGACTTTAACACCCCACTTTCACCAATGGACAGATCATCCAAAATGAAAATAAATAAGGAAACACAAGCTTTAAATGATACATTAAACGAGATGGAGTTAATTGATATTTATAGGACATTCCATCCAAAAACAACAGAATACACATTTTTCTCAAGTGCTCATGGAACATTCTCCAGGATAGATCATATCTTGGGTCACAAATCAAGCCTTGGTAAATTTAAGAAAATTGAAATTGTATCAAGTATCTTTTCTGACCACAACGCCATGAGACTAGATATCAATTACAGGAAAAGATCTGTAAAAAATACAAACACATGGAGGCTAAACAATACACTACTTAATAATGAAGTGATCACTGAAGAAATCAAAGAGGAAATCAAAAAATACCTAGAAACAAATGACAATGGAGACACAACGACCCAAAACCTGTGGGATGCAGCAAAAGCAGTTCTAAGGGGGAAGTTTATAGCAATACAAGCCCACCTTAAGAAGCAGGAAACATCTCGAATAAACAACCTAACCTTGCACCTCAAACAATTAGAGAAAGAAGAACAAAAAAACCCGAAAGCTAGCAGAAGGAAAGAAATCATAAAAATCAGATCAGAAATAAATGAAAAAGAAATGAAGGAAACAATAGCAAAGATCAATAAAACTAAAAGCTGGTTCTTTGAGAAGATAAACAAAATAGATAAACCACTAGCCAGACTCATCAAGAAAAAAAGGGAGAAGACTCAAATCAATAGAATTAGAAATGAAAAAGGAGAGGTAACAACTGACACTGCAGAAATAAAAGAGATCATGAGAGATTACTACAAGCAACTCTATGCCAATAAAATGGACAATCTGGAAGAAATGGACAAATTCTTAGAAATGCACAACCTGCCAAGACTGAATCAGGAAGAAATAGAAAATATGAACAGACCAATCACAAGCACTGAAATTGAAACTGTGATTAAAAATCTTCCAACAAAGAAAAGCCCAGGACCAGATGGCTTCACAGGCGAATTCTATCAAACATTTAGAGAAGAGCTAACACCTATCCTTCTCAAACTCTTCCAAAATATAGCAGAGGGAGGAACACTCCCAAACTCCTTCTACGAGGCCACCATCACCTTGATACCAAAACCAGACAAGGATGTCACAAAGAAAGAAAACTACAGGCCAATATCACTGATGAACATAGATGCAAAAATCCTCAACAAAATACTAGCAAATAGAATCCAACAGCACATTAAAAGGATCATACACCATGATCAAGCGGGGTTTATTCCAGGAATGCAAGGATTCTTCAATATACGCAAATCTATCAATGTGATAAACCATATTAACAAACTGAAGGAGAAAAACCATATGATCATCTCAATAGATGCAGAGAAAGCTTTTGACAAAATTCAACACCCATTTATGATAAAAACCCTGCAGAAAGTAGGCATAGAGGGAACTTTCCTCAACATAATAAAGGCCATATATGACAAGCCCACAGCAAACATCATCCTCAATGGCGAAAAACTGAAAGCATTTCCACTAAGATCAGGAACAAGACAAGGTTGCCCACTCTCACCACTCTTATTCAACATAGTTTTGGAAGTTTTAGCCACAGCAATCAGAGAAGAAAAGGAAATAAAAGGAATCCAAATCGGAAAAGAAGAAGTAAAGCTGTCACTGTTTGCAGATGACATGATCCTATACATAGAGAACCCTAAAGATGCTACCAGAAAACTACTAGAGCTAATCAATGAATTTGGTAAAGTGGCAGGATACAAAATTAATACACAGAAATCTCTGGCATTCCTATATACTAATGATGAAAAATCTGAAAGTGAAATCAAGAAAACACTCCCATTTACCATTGCAACAAAAAGAATAAAATATCTAGGAATAAACCTACCTAAGGAGACAAAAAATCTGTATGCAGAAAATTATAAGACACTGATGAAAGAAATTAAAGATGATACAAATAGATGGAGAGATATACCATGTTCTTGGATTGGAAGAATCAACATTGTGAAAATGACTCTACTACCGAAAGCAATCTATAGATTCAATGCAATCCCTATCAAACTACCACTGGCATTTTTCACAGAACTAGAACAAAAAATTTTGCAATTTGTATGGAAACACAAAAGACCCCGAATAGCCAAAGCAATCTTGAGAACGAAAGAAGGAACTGGAGGAATCAGGCTCCCAGACTTCAGACTATACTACAAAGCTACAGTTATCAAAACGGTATGGTACTGGCACAAAAACAGAAAGATAGATCAATGGAACAGGATAGAAAGCCCAGAGATAAACCCATGCACATATGGTCACCTTATCTTTGATAAAGAAGGCAAGAATGTACAGTGGAGAAAGGACAGCCTCTTCAATAAGTGGTGCTGGGAAAACTGGACAGCTACATGTAAAAGTATGAAGTTAGATCACTCCCTAACACCATACACAAAAATAAGCTCAAAATGGATTAAAGACCTAAATGTAAGGCCAGAAACTATCAAACTCTTAGAGGAAAACATAGGGAGAACACTCTATGACATAAATCACAGCAAGATTCTTTCTGACCCACCTCCTAGAGTAATGGAAATAAAAACAAGAGTAAACAAATGGGACCTAATGAAACTTAAAAGCTTTTGCGCAGCAAAGGAAACCATAAAGAAGACCAAAAGACAACCCTCAGAATGGGAGAAAATATTTGCAAATGAAGCAACTGACAAAGGATTGATCTCCAAAATTTATAAGCAGCTCATGCAGCTTAATAACAAAAAAACAAACAACCCAATCCAAAAATGGGCAGAAGACCTAAATAGACATTTCTCCAAAGAAGACATACAGAGTGCCAACAAACACATGAGAGAATGCTCAACATCACTAATCATGAGAGAAATGCAAATCAAAACTACAATGAGATATCATCTCACACCAGTCAGAATGGCTATCATCAAAAAATCTAGAAACAATAAATGCTGGAGAGGGTGTGGAGAAAAGGGAACCCTCTTACACTGTTGGTGGGAATGTAAATTGATACAGCCACTGTGGAGAACAGTATGGAGGTTCCTTAAAAAGCTACAAATAGAACTACCATATGACCCAGCAATCCCACTACTGGGCATATACCCTGAGAAAACCATAATTCAAAAAGAGTCATGTACCAAAATGTTCATTGCAGCTCTATTTACAATAGCCCAGAGATGGAAACAACCTAAGTGTCCATCATCGGATGAATGGATAAAGAAGATGTGGCACATATATACAATGGAATATTACTCAGCCATAAAAAGAGACGAAATTGAGCTATTTGTAATGAGGTGGATAGACCTAGAGTCTGTCATACAGAGTGAAGTAAGTCAGAAAGAGAGAGACAAATACCGTATGCTAACACATATATATGGAATTTAAAAAAAAAAATGTCATGAAAAACCTAGGGGTGAAACAGGAATAAAGACACAGACTTACTAGAGAATGGACTTGAGGCTATGGGGAGGGGGAAGTGTAAACGGTGACAAAGCGATAAAGAGGCATGGACATATATACACTACCAAACGTAAGGTAGATAGCTAGTGGGAAGCAGCCGCATAGCACAGGGAGATCAGCTCGGTGCTTTGTGACCGCCTGGAGGGGTGGGATAGGGAGGGTGGGAGGGAGGGAGACGCAAGCGGGAAGAGATATGGGAATATATGTATATATATAACTGATTCATTTTGTTGTGAAGCTGAAACTAACATACCATTGTAAAGCAATTATACTCCAATAAAGATGTTAAAAAAAAAAAAAAAAAAGAAGCCCGCATGCCACAAGTAAGAAGACTGCATCCCACAGCTAAAGATCCCGTATGCTGCAACAAAGACCCGGTGCAGCCAAAAGTAAATAAATAAATAAATAAATAAATAAATAAATAAATAAATAAGACAAGAAAAACTTCAGGGAGCTTGGGATATTCTGAGCACAAGCCACCCCCCCCCCACTCACCCCCATTTGCTTTACTCAACCCTGCAATAAACCTTTTTCTGCTCCAAACTCCAGCGTCTTGGTTTGTTTGGCCTCATTGTGTGTTGAGTACCTGAACTTGTGTTTAATAATAGTAATAATAATAATACGGTTAAGATGTAACAGAAGACTTGACTGGTCTGGTCTGATGTGTGTGCTCCCAGCTCATTAGATGATGGGGAAGAAATGGGCACAAACCCACCCTAAGTGAAACGACAATTCCATTTTAGTGTGAGCCTTCAGTACCCCAATAGCAAGCCTGCTGGACTATACTCCCCAACCTGTGTGTTTTCTCCACGGCAAATGCTTATCAGCTGCATTTATTAAGTGATCTGAGCAAAAGAGAAGGATGTCTTCCTATTGCAGCTGTGTGTCTTCCCCACATGTCTTGGAGGAAAGGACCTGGGCTGGGAGGTGTCAGATACTTCTCACAGGGAGAAAGACCACTGCCTCTTTCAACCAGGCTGTGTGTCCCTGAGAGGCTTCTGTTTTTCACTGTGCACTAACCCAGGTGTCTGCACCCCTGTGCACACCCACAGGGTCCTCCAGCCCCAGTGCCCTTGGGGGCCACTTGCCTGTGTGAGCAATGTGGGTTTTCTGGGCACACATCCAGGAACAGACTGGGGGTTCCCAGCCCATGCTGCATGCGCCCAGCTCTCAACTTGCAACATCCCACCCAGTACACAGTTCCTCCTTCCCTGCCCTTCTCCCTGCTGTGTCTGCCTCCTTCCCCCACCCCAGCTCCTGGATCCCCAGGCCCCCAAATCCTTCATCCTTCCATCTACAATGTGACAACAATCTCCACTTCAGGGAATTGACTCAGTTTCTGCCAGAAGAAGCCCTGAAGATGGTGATCCCATGGCTTGGTGGTGATCAAGGACCCTGCTCCTTCTAGCCCATCACTTCCCCCACACCCAGTTTCCTTCTGAGTTGCACATGGAACCCCCTCCTGGATGGAAAGGAGGCTGGTGAAGGAGGTCTTCTCCAAGGCCTCCCACCTCCCAACTCATGGGCCAGAAATAGGACCCCGGTCCCCCATTCGTTCTCCACATTTGTAAGGCATTGATATGACCTCATGGGCTTTAACCAATCTTTTTTTTTCTTTTCTTTTAATACCTTTCTTGGGGCTACTGATTTTTTTTTTTTAATATTTATTTATTTTTGGCTGCTTTGGGTCTTCATTGCTGAGCGAGGGCTTTTCTCTAGTTGAGGCAAGCAGGGTCTACTCTGTGTTGTGGTGCACGGGCTTCTCATTGCGGTGGCTTCTCTTGTAGTTGTGGGTTTGAATAGTTGTGGAACGTGGGCTTAGTAGTTGTGGCTCACAGGCTTAGTTGCTCTGTGGCATGTGGGATGTTCCTGGACCAGGGCTTGAACCGTGTCCCCTGCATTGGCAGGTGGATTCTTAACCACTACGCCACCAGGGAAGCCCAGCTTCAACCAATCTTGCTGCATCTTCTGGTGCTGGCAACTATCCCAGAAATAAAATTTGGGATCTCTGGATGGGCAAAAACATAAGGGGAAGTATCTATCAATTCAGCAGCTGATAGTTTTTGTCATCCCGTCGTTGAATCAACCTCCTTGAGAAGCAGTCAGTGAGACTAGCTTTACGTTACAGAAGTGAGCAGCCGTAAGACACCCAGAGCACTTAAAATCAATAAAGGCTGAAATGCCCATTAAAAAATGGGCAGAGGATATGAGCAACAACTAAAAACAACAACAGTAAATCCAAATGGCCAATAGACATTCTATAAAAGGAGCACAACTTCACTAGAGCCATGAAAAGCAAACCAGCGCAAGACTGTTTAGTGTTTAATCCATCAGGTTAACCAAATTTGAAAGATGTTGTTTAATAGAGATAGCGAAGATGTGGGGAAATAGAACTCCATATTCTGCTGAAGGCAACGTAATTGGTACCACTTTTAGGCGCTAAGTATCTTTCAAAATTCGAAATGCATATACACGTCCATCCAGGAATTTTATTTCTAGAATAACTTTCAAAAGAAATACCAGCACATTTGCCAATAACGTACATACAGTGTTCATCTTTCATAAAGCAAAAAAACAGAGTAATTAGCTGCCCCCAGCAGAGGACTAGTTAAATGAATTATGAAACGTGTATATTATGAGCAGTGTGCAGCTGAAAGAAGGCTTTACAGCTGATGTGGAAATGCCCCTGCGTTTTAATATTACAAGAAAAAAAGTCAGGTTGCAGAGTAGTAGGTGTAGTTGATGAATAAAAGCCTACTTATGTATGTACACGCACAAACAGGCTGTGAAACAATGTCTGTCAAATTGCCAACAGCCGTCACCTGCAGAAATGGGTTTGGTGGCAGCAGCTGTGACTTTGAAGGGTCAATTTTCACTTTAACTGTGTACACTTCACATGATCTGAAAACTTTTCCATAAAGAAGATAGCTTTTGCCTCTGATATTGGTGGACCGGGTACTTTTGACCACCTGTCTTACAAGGACAACCAGAAAAGCTGACACAATGTAAAAGGCGGTGCCGGGGGCAGCAGGAAGCCAACAAGTCTGTGAGGCCCTGGAAGAGGCTTGGGACCCAGGAGGCTGCATGCAGCGCTTGTGCAACTTCTTGAGTCAGCCTACACAGGGCGGGCAAAGGTGGGTGGGGGATGGCATGGACCATACTTCAGGTTAGGACCCCAAAAGATTGCACCCTGGGAAGTCAAGTAGCCCGTGCATACCTGCAGCCCAGCTCCCAGTTCATCCCCAGAACATCCTTGACACTGAACTGAGGCCAGGGAAGCACAGACATCCTCGCTGCAGGAAGGTGGTATTGTCCTCAGCCTCTGGGTGTGTCTATGAATGAGAGGGTTTTCAGAGAGAATATTTGTCAGCACACAGGCACAGCAGGGGCAGGGGTGGGGAGGCTCCCTGGAGGAGATGGCATGGGCTGCAGCCCTGGGTGAGGTGTGGGCTGTGGGTCTGCTGGGTTCACAGGAGGATACGCTCCTACCTGGGCTGTGGGGTATGAAGGAACATCTAGGTCAGTCAGCTGGCCCCTAGAATTCCCCATGGACTGGGAACCCTTCTTCCCGACTCCTTGGCAATCACATGGCCTTTGCTCTCATCTGCAGAGATGACCAGAAGAAACCGCTATAGTCTGTTAACACTGGAAGACATCTTCAGGATGAGAAAAGTCAAGGGTCATTGTTAAGGGCAATAGCTGTGTCCCTAAAAACCCTCAGAACAGCACCTTGATGGGACCACCTGGCATCTGAGCTTCCGTCAGTTCCTGCGACATCACCAAGAGCTCCCCAATGTTCAGAATAGTAAGATTTGATTTGGGGAATTTCTGGCCATGTTAGACTTGGTCATCCAAGCCAATCCTTGGGTTGAAGACAAGCAGAAAAGCTGGCCAAATAATTTTTACGTTTTTGACTGGGGCATCAGAGAACTAACCAGGAATAAAGAACAACAAGACTGAGGTTCAGGAGAAGACAGCAGTTCAGAGACGTGGGCCTGGATCTGGTCACTTTTGCCCTGAGGTGGTTGAAGAGCTTAGCAGTGCATTTGCCATGCTGGAGGGAGGTGTGGGTGGGGCAATGCTGGGGTGTCAGGATGCCCGTGGTCACCTCCTATACTTAGGTTGGAGCTCTAAAGTCTGCACTCTGGGAGTAACACTGAATCACAGGGAAAGTGAAAAAGAAAAGAAAAGAAAGGCAAAAGACAGCCTTCACCAGGCTGTAGTCTCAGGCCGAGATATCTAGGGGCTTAGAGAGTCTCAATTTTTGAAGACAGTTATGTAATGCCAGATTGCTAGTCAGCCAGGAGCCTCAAGGGAGTAATGAAAATCCTGTGGGTCTCAAACTATTTCTAGAAGTAATTTTCAAATACAGTGTCTAGTAAACCATCAAATTTAGCCCGAAGTGAGAGGAGACACGATTAATAAGAATAAGCAAAAAGAACCAACAATAGCCCCACAGGGGATCCAGAGATTAGAATTTGATTAGAAAATGCATCCTTAACTTCAGTCCAGGCCTTTTTCCACCTGGACAGGGCAGCCTGGAGACAGTCTCCATACGATGAGTAGTGTGTCACTTCACACAAAATGCAAGAAACTTAACTGAGAGTAATTCCATTGACCCTGCTCTCTCTTGTGCCACTGCAACCATGTGTTTTATTTCTACCAAAAGTTGAAGGCTTCTGCAAAAGGTTTATTTAATTTTACTTTTTCTCTTTCCCTTTCTATTTCTTCTTTCTTTCTTTCTTTCTTTCTTTCTTTCCTTCTTTCTTTCTTTCTTTCTTTCTTTCTGTTGTGGACTGAATGTTTATGTCCCCCCACCAAATCTACATGTTGAAGCCCTAATCCCCAATGAGATGGTATTTGGAGGTGGGGCCTTTGGGAGGTGATTAGGGTTAGATGAGGTCCTGAGGGTGGAGCCCCTATAATGGGTTCAATGCCTTTATAAGAAGAGATACCAGAGCTCTCTCTCTTTGTCATGTGAGGACACAGCCAGAAGACAGCCATCTGCAAGCCAAGAAGAGGGTCCTCACCAAAACCCAGCCATGTTGGCACCCTGATCTTGAACTTCCAGCCTCCAGGACTGTGAGAAACGGATGTCTGTTATTTAAGCTGCCCATCTGTGAGACTTTGTTATAGCAGCCTGAGCTGACTGAGGCATTTTCTTTTTTTCCTTTCCTTTCTTTCTCTCTCATCTTTTTCTTCTTCATATTTCAGTCTTACTCTTCTTTCCTCCATGGTCATCTCAGCCATAATGTTACCACAGCTGCTGCATCTCAAGAACTTCACTGGCCAGGCAGGTTTCCAGGTATTTACACAGAATATTGGCTTTCAGACTGTTTTCCCCCAGGTGAATTGGTGCTTATTTGATTTAACTCCATTGTATTTCCTATCTGGTTTTATAAATCAGATTTCAGTATTCCCAAGTATGATTTTGTTATTCATACTTAGGTAGCACCTCCTTCTTCAGCATCATTTCATTTCTAATCAGTTTCCTTTTCCATATCTGTATCTTTGTTGGAAGATAGATTTTAATAGACAACAATCTCTTAAAATAGCATCCTATACTTCGTTTATTCCTTCTCTCACTTGGACTTGACATACACACTGTGAGATAAGTGTCACAATCTTAATTTTACAGATGAGAGAACTGAAGTTTCTAAATATGAAGGGACTGATCTCAGGGCTTCCTGCCTGCTAGGTCGGGAAGGAGGATGGAGGGCTGAGCCTTTGGACCCCATGGGTTTTTATGGTTGATGAGGAAGAAACGTTTCAGGGAAACAAATTGATCCCCCCAGAGCCAGCATTTGAAAAAAAGGCTTGATACTTGTCTATACTTTGTAAAGAAGACTCTCAGAACATAGAGTTTTAAAGTAGACTTATTGTCATAGTCTTCTGTGACCGTAGGATCAGTGTTGTACTGATAAATGTTTAATAATTTCTTGGGCAGGTGGAGGTGCCAGCTGACTTACAGAGCACGTGGATTTCTGTCGTGTAAATAGCTCCTCTGTGGCTGATTTCAAGCTACCAACATGGTATCACTGAGGCAGAGTTGGGGAGAGTAGCTTACTATTGTATACTATCTCTATCACACAGACACAATAGACATGTGTCCTCAGGAGCATAGGTACTAGAAAAACATAGAAGTGGTGGGTTTTGAGTGTTTATTACCTTTGTTTTTCTCAAATTAATCAATTAATTAATTAATGGCTGTGTTGAGTCTTCATTGCTGAGTGCGGGCTTTCTCTAGTTGCAGCGAGCTGGGGCTACTCTTCCTTGCTGTGCGTGGGCTTCTCACTGCAGTGGCTTCTCTCGTTGTGGAGCACGGGCTCTAGGTACTCAGGCTTCAGCAGTTGTGGCTCACAGGCTCTAGAGTGCAGGCTCAGTAGCTGTGGCGCACGGGCTTAGTTCCTCCGTGTCATGTGGGATCTTCCCAGATCAGGTCTCAAACCCATGTCCCCTGCACTGGCAGGTGGATGCTTAACTACTGTGCCACCAGGGAAGTCCCATTACCTTTGTTTTTAACATAATTTAATTATAAGTTTATATAACCTAATTCTTCACGATGGCTGTATTTAACAACCAGCTCATGAGATAGCTGCAAATCCAGCCACTGGCTCATGGGATCTGTAGGAGCTGGCTTCAGCACCCTGCTGCTTAAGACGCTGGGAAGAAACTGATACAGGAGGAAAGACCAGGGCACACAATTCAATGCCAATCCAACTGGTCAGGGGTGTTTCTGCTGTAGCACACTAACTATAACTACACAAAGGGGCCTGTCTAGCCAGGTAATGAACAGCTCAGGGAGGACTGTTTGGGAAGATGCATCCAACGCTTACCTCTCTTGTCCTGAGTCACTGAATTTCAGGAGGCAACTGCAGCTTCTGCCAGCTTCAGGCTCTGAAACTGCAGCCCATCTCTCCAGTGGGCAGAGTCAAATTGTGCCCCTGGGAAGAAGTGAGAATAGAAATAATAGAAGTGGAAATCAGAATTGGAATAGAGAGCATGAAAAGGCCAATTGAGATCCACGGATTTGCCACTTCTGTAAATATTTACATGTGCTGATTATACTTGTAATCATCGTCATGCGTGTGGAAATGTTTCACCTGCTGTTTGTTTAAAACATTCAAGAGCAACTGATACTGTCGCCTTGTGATTTTAATTAAATGTCTAGGAGAGTTTGAGTTTGCAATCAAATTTTAGGGACATCTGATTTAACATAGAACGTATTGCTTACCAGCTGTGAAAGTCGTGCTTGTTTAGAGAAGTTGTTCTCAAAGTCTGGTCTCCAAATTCTCAGGTTCTGTCCCAGACCTGCTGAGTCAGAAACTCTGGGGGTGGGCAGCAAGTGTGTTTTAATGAACCGCCCAAGGGGTCCCGATGCACGCTCATGTTTGAGAACCATTGCTCTACAGGGATTGTTAACCCCTTAAGGAAAGTAAATTGTATATTAGATAAAACACCAAAGGTAGCGGACATTTCTCTCAACACTAAGCCTCTTGGACATTAAGGAGTCTATCTATGCTCTTACTGGAGCTTTTCTCATCAAACCCTTGGTTCTCCTCTGAGCCTCACACATTTTTTCCTTTTATAAAGTGCAGGATGAAAACCAAATAACAGCTGTTTCCTTCCTAGGTTTGGGGATAGGGGTTCTGGGATTGAAATCTGCCATGGAGTTCAGGCAGTGCCAATGCTAGGATCGTCCATCAGATACTGATTTTTACTTGTTCCCTTTCCATTTTCCTTGCCCCTGTTCTAAGCAAAACATCAAGTCCTAATGTTGCCTTATCACCTTTTGCAAGGGGGAAACTGGGCACTACTTAGAGTTAGTGGCTTAGAGCATGTGTGTGTGTTGAGTGGGGCAGTGTATATGCATATGTGTTTTAAATCCTTCCCTCATTGAACAGCTGATGCTGGATGGACTGATGGGAGGAGGGAGAGTCCAGGAGAAGAAAGAGGGCAGGGAGGGTTTTGGGGCCATGATTTAGTGTAGACCCATGCCCCAGGTCCTGACGGCACCCTGCAGAGTGACAAAGTCTCTGAGGAAAATGGTATGGTGGCCCAGGCAGACATGGCTTCCATCTTCACCAAAGGGTGATGCTGGCCTGCATCCCAGGCTGGGTGCATGCTGGGAAGGGACATCCATGCCTGTGAGTTCCCGAGACCTTGGCACACCCAGTGTAGGGGGAGGCAGGGAGAGTGGCTGAGGGGAGGGAGACTGAATTTTTTATCGCCCATGGAATGATAGCTCACAGCCAGATTTGAGTGGGTCTGGAGAAAATAAAGAAACGTGAGCTTTCTTGCACACAGTTGAAAGTATGGTGAAGACTTTCATACCAGCTTCGGTTAGTTTCCCAGGGTCCTTGCCTTCCTCCGCCGCATGTTCTAATCCTCGCTTCTTTCCCCAAATGTATTATCCCAGATGAACACCCAGCACGTTGAATCTGTCCCTCCCATCTGTTTCTCTGTCTTTAGACAGAATATTATACAACTTAAGCTAAAGTGAAAACACCAATAAGGCTTGAAACATTACACTTTTTTTTTTTTTTGGTACGCAGGCCTCTCACTGTTGTGGCCTCTCCCGTTGCGGAGCACAGGCTCCGGACGCGCAGGCTCAGTGGCCATGGCTCAGCTGCTCGGCGGCATGTGGGATCTTCCCGGACCGGGGCATGAACCCGTGTCCCCTGCATCGGCAGGCGGACTCTCAACCACTGCAGCACCAGGGAAGCCCTGAAACCTTACACTTTTTGGTACGTGCCTCCTTACCACGAGGTGGTTCCTGCATGTTGGTGGTACAGAGCCCTTAATTCCCAGGGCCAGGGGGATCTTTGGGGAGAGCATGGGGCATCATGGCTGACTCAGAGCTCGGTGACACAGGTCACCCCGCTGTCCCCACTCCCAGCCTTTGGTGTGGTCAGAGCCCTCAGTGATCAGGAGCTCCATGTTCTTCTGAGGTTGGTTTTGAACAAATGTTTATGCCGGAAGCACAGGATATGCTGGGTGGAGGAGGTGTGCTGACGATGGGGTACTTTCTTCTTGGAATGGTCAGTATTTTTCGTACTGATTCCTATTTTTAAATGTTAGAGAAATGAAGTCTGTCATATTTGTAGCAAAAATATCTTTTTGGTTTGTCATTTGTCTCCCAACTTCATTTGATATATTTTTGTCTACATAAAAGCATAAACCTTTTCCACAGTCAAATACAGTATTTCTAGTCCTTCATGGATTTTTCCATTGCCTTTCTACCTAGTGAGCTTTTTCTCACATTGAAATTTGTTACCTATTAATCATTTTTTTTCACCTAATTGCTTTTATGGTTTGGCTAATATAAAACTAGATGTCTTTTGGTGCGTGCAATACAAGTCAAAATGTAAGTTGTTTTCTTTTCCTTAACTACTTAACAAATATCCCCTCAGTATTTGTTGAATAATCCATTCCATTTTCATTGGTATACTTTACTTCTTTTCTCAGAAAAATAGCTTGATTGAGGCATAATTTATATACCATAAAATTCACCCACTTTAAGTGTATGACTCAATAAATTTTAGTATTCTGTAGAGTTATGCAGTCATCCCTATAATGGAACATCTCCAACACTCCCAAAACATCCCTTGGCCCATTTGCAGTCAGACCTCACTGCCACTGCTCCCCTAGTCAGCCGTGGATCTGCCTTCTGTTTCTAGGAATCTGACAGTTCATATTAGTGCTATCATACACTGTGTAGTCTTTTGCACCTGGCTTCTTTCATGTAGCATGATGGTTTTTAGGTTCATCTGTATTGTAGCATGAATCATTAGTTTGTTCCTTTTAGTCATGGCATAATACTCCATGGTGTGAACATATCAGATTTTATTTGTCCATTCATCGGTTGATGGACATTTGGGTTGTTTCTACCTTTTGGCTATTGTGAATTTAGCTGCTCTGACCATCAACATACAAATCTTTGTGTGGACGAACGTTTTCATAACTCTGGGGTAGGTTCCTAGGAGTGAAATTACTGGGTCATATGATAAGTTGATGTTTAACTTCTTAAAGAAACTGCCAAGCTGTTTTCCAAAGTGTCTGTGCCATTTTACTTTCCCGTCCCAGGTGCTCTACATCCCTATCAGCACTTGTTCCTGCATGCCTTTTAAAACATTTATATTTGTTTCTTTTTTCTATTTTAAATTGGTATAGTTGTCAGTCTTTTTCAGGTTATGCTTTAAGAGTAACTAAGTTTTCATTTCCTTCCATAGTGAGGGGAATGCAGACTGCCGCTTCCCTACTTAATACATTCTTATCTCAGGTCATAGTAACACCCACGAAAGTTCAATTCCCCTAAAATATATATATATATAAATTATTTCTCATCCCCTGTCCAACTCCTAAGCAAATTTTGAATTCAGAGCCAAGTAAATTTTGGCTTTGATCTTTGAGCTTACTTCTTTGGGCTTTGGAGATGATGAAAACACCATGAAAGTTTCCTAGTCTTAAAGTCCTTTTGGACATTGGGGCCAGAGCAAGGCTTTTCTCCTTGTTAATCATTTGGGGTGTGTGGAGGGGTTCTTCATTCAGTACTTTGCTCTGTGATCTTTATCCCAGGTTTGGCGCTGCCCCCAGGAAACTCTGGGCTGTTCGAACAGGACCTGGAAGGCCTGTGTCCATGCAGAGATCCGGGACGCCCTGCCTGCCTGCTGACCTGGGCGCACCCAGCTTGCAGCCAGCTCTGCACCCGCTGGGCATGCCTTGCCTGTGCTCGGTCACAGTGTCCTTGAAAACACTGGGTTTCTCCAGTGTGGACTAGAACTTTTTGTTCTGTGTTGTTCCTCCTCCACAGACTGTGTGCCAGCTGACCAAAAGAATTAGGCACAAGGCTGAAGAATCCCCTGCATGGATGGCTGTCCCCTGGTCACTGTTTCTTGCTGAGTGGCGTCTCCAGGACTCTTAGGTGTCTCACTGCAGTCTTGCAGAGTGCAGGGTGGAGCAGTCATGAACGGTCATGATTAATTTCATCAGCTGATCTTCATGTCTGCAAAGTCCTTGTGGAGACCAGGTAGATGGACGTAAATGGGGCAAGAGGTGTTTCACCATGGGTGCTCCAACCCAATTGCCCTGCACTCAGCATTTCTCTGAGGATCGTGCCTGTGACAGCACCTTCCTTCCAGAACTTCCTGCGGGGGACATTGGGATACTTTGGGGAAGAATTTTATAGACTATGAAGAACGTTCTCCTTTTAAAAATACAGCTCACATACCATTACCATCTATTTCAAAAAATAAACCACTTCATCCATGCTGGTGGAATTTTTAAAACAGCGAGATATTATATATGTATTTTTGTATATTTCTATTGTGAAATGATACACGTTCAGAAAAGTTCAGAAAACTTATGAGCCATGCGGTCATTAATTATGAAAAACCAAACCCCATGAACATCACCCAGTTCAAGAAACTGCACGTGGCCTGCCTCTGAGAGCCCCCCACTTCCCCACCCCGGCTCCCTGCCCACCACCATCTCCTTATTCACCCTGAAGGCTGCTCAGATGTTCATGATAATTACTTCCTTACCCTCTCAGCACCATCTTCAAACACTAACTATCATTTAGTCTTGCCTGTTTTGTTTATTTAATGGTCTCTTTTGATGAACAAAAGTTCTAAATTTCAACGCAGTCCAGGTTGTTCAGTATTTTCTTTGATGGCTGGTGCTTTTTATGTCCAGTTTAAGAAGGCCCTGCTGACCAGAGGTCTTGAAGGCAGCCCGTATTACTTCGTAAAGCTCCATTGTTTGACCTTTTACACAGAGCTTCTCAGCCATCCGCCCCCAACCGTGTGAGGCAGAGACCAGGGCTCACATTTGATCCCAATGCCTCCATACGACTCACTGGAAAGATTCCACTGAGCTGCAGTACCACTGTCCTCAGAAATCAAGGGTCAATCTTGTATGATGTCATTCTGAGCTTTCTAGTCTGTTCCATCAGCCTGTTTTCTTTTAATCCTTGTGCTAATATCACACTGGCTTAATTCCCAAGCCTTTATAATAAATCTCAGTAGAACAAGGTCCAGTAGAACAAGTCTTTCCACCTTCAAGTTTCATGGCTGCTCCGTTGCCATGAATTTTAGAATCAGCTTGTCAAGTTTCATACATGCGCAAATGTTGGAAATGTGATTGGAATCACATTGAATTTATAAATCAATTTTAAAAGAATTGACATCTTTACAATATTGAAAATTTCAGTCCATAAACATGGGATATCCCTCCATTTACTTAGGCCTTATTTAACTTTCTTAACACTGTTTTTTGTTTTGTTGTATAGATTCACACCTCCAGGTGTGCCCATAGCCCTCTCTTTGTGTGCTGAGCACTGGCCCATAACACCCGCCCCTATTCTCGAGATTCCTTCTCCTCCTCCTGTCCTGATTTGGGTTTGAATCTTGACTAAACAGTGAGAGGATGGGGCATATCTCTCTCCTCTCCAGGCCTCTGTTTCCCCATCTGTAAGGTAAGGACCCTAGTGCCTGTGTCATAGGTATGAGAAGATTAAACAAGAAAGTACACTTGATATGTTTTGTTAGAGTCTGGGACATGAGAAGAATTCAGTTAATGTTACTTTGAAAAACAGGATCAAGGAAACAAGCAACCTGCAGGATGGGTGCTATTCAGAGGGAGCTTGTATGCTGTGTGGACCAGTCACACAAGAGATGGCCTGGGGGGGGTGGTTCTGGAAGGATGGATGGAGGGGGTGGTTCTGGAAGGATGGATGGATTTGCATATGGGACTAAGGGCAGTCCAGGGCTCACAGTCTGCACCCCAGCCCCAAGGAAGTTCAGTGGCTTTTAGCCCACTGGTTGGTGAGCAGAAAGGCAGGTGGAGGCGGGGTTGTCATCCAGATGCAGTAAGGGGCGGCTGGCCTGGTGCTGGTGTTCTGACCCTGCAGAGGGCTGTGTTTCAGCCCAGCTCAGCCACTAGTTGAGGTCGCTGTGCATCACGCAAACTCTCACCCAGCCCTTTGTCTTCTAGTGAGGACAGGATTCAGGCTATACTCTGGGTTGTAGTAGCAGCAGGAGAATGGACTCACTGTCTGCTCCTGCCATTTATAAGTGGGACCTAGGTGACATCACACATCTAACTTCAGGGGAGGACCCAGTAACTCTGGCCTGGCCTCACAACATGTTACAATGTGCCAGGGAATTTTACAAGCTACACTTTAAAAATCATAGTCGTAATGATGTTATGGAAAGCGATAGAAGGCAACGAGGGTCAAGAAGAAAAATAGCAACAGAAGAGGTGCAGGCACGGGGAGTTGCTATTTTAAATGCCCTGAGAAGGGACAAAGTGTGGTAAACAGGCGGTTTTTTTTTTATTTTTTTTTTCCTTGAAGAACCTGGACTTGGGACGTTTCTCATAGGAGAGGTATTGTGTCTATGGGAGGAGCTTGGAGAAAGGGGAGCAAGCGGGTCCACCCAAATGCCCCTGAATTCTTCCTGAAGGTGTCCACGTGCCTTGGGAAACCAATTCTCCCCCGTGACACACTTACTGAACAAAACCCAGTTTACCAAACAGACGCCCACATCCTGGAGTTGATGCTGAAGGAGTCTGGAGAAACAACTTCCTGCTGAAATGTCTTGGATCTGGGTCTGACTTTCAGAGCTAGGGCAGAATATCAGATAGCTTCTCAGGCCCGTGGACACCGGAGACCATGGGATCCGGAGAGGACGGCAAGTGACCGGGGGCCAGGGACCCTCCACCTCCCGCAGCCCTGTCTTTCTCAGAACCTTCAGGGGACTTCTGGCTGATCTGTGACAGATTGTCTCCTTGAGTAAACTTTAGATAGGCTCCTCTGGGCCTTACCCTGCTCTGTCCTTGACCTTTCTAGCCCAATTTTAGCAAGAACTCTGCTAAGTAAGTTTAGAGAGAGTTCCCCCATCCCTTATATCTGATCACCCTGCATAGCTGATCAAGAATTTAGAGGAGGCAGATGCCACAATCAGATCTGTGTCTGTTATTTGTTATTTGTCACTCTGGCTCCAACGTGAGCATGTAAACACCAGTAGACATGTTGCCCCAGTTGTCCAGGGGATAAATAATGGTTTCCTGACCTGGGGTGTGCAGTGCAGTTGGAGAGAAATGGATGGATTTAAGAATATTTGGGAATTAGGGGAGACATGGCCCGCTGGCTAAGCAGCTCCTTTTAGGCTGCTGACCTCAGGAGGATGAGGTGGGGGAAATCTCTGTCCCCTTGCAGAGTGGGGCTGCCCAGGTATGCAGCTGTGGGGTTCCAAGGAAAGGCTCAGGCTACCGAAATTTCTAGGAAACTTAAAAGGAGGCTCAGATGCATCAGTGTAGAAAGACAACCTGAACATAAAAAACAAAAGTGCCTTGGGGCTTCCCTGGTGGCGCAGTGGTTGAGAGTGCGCCTGCCGATGCAGGCACACGGGTTCGTTCCCCGGTCCGGGAAGATCCCACATGCCGCGGAGCGGCTGGACCTGTGAGCCATGGCCGCTGAGCCTGCGCATCCGGAGCCTGTGCTCCGCAACGGGAGAGGCCACAGCAGTGAGAGACCCATGTACCGCAAAAAAAAAAAAAAAAAAAAAAAAAAAGTGCCTTGTAAAATCCAAACTTTCTTTCTATTCCCTGGATTCCTATTCAGTGCTGTCAATGGGCTTACACACCATCATCCTCACTTACACAGTTGTAATCAGGTGTAGGAGTCCCATTTGATGCTCTTAAAAAAAGACAAAACAAAATAAGAACCTTGACTTGCTAGTGGGCACACCTGCACTTATTGAGAGAGTCCACTCCAGTGTTCTTTCAGGAGTTTCATTGGGGTCTGGGTGTGGCTTTGCCAGATTTCATCTGGCTGCTTCTCCATTGTGGGCAACTTGATTCACCTCCAATTTCTCATTCTCACGCTTGGCTGGGCCACGGTTGGCATGGCAGCTTGAAAGCCTCTTATCTAGACCATGGAAATCATTCACAGTGTTTGACCCAGTAATGTGGTGCCTGGGAAGTTATCCCAAGGAAACAACTGAAAGAAAAAAATAACTGCAGGAAGACACTCTTTGTGGCGTTCTCTATGACAGGGGAACAATTTCAATTGGCTGGCAAGGTCAACAATGGGGGCAGCCCAAGTGTATTGGAGAACAGTAAAGAGGGTAGTTTCAAAGGCCATGAAAACATGGCAAACATGGAAAATGCCCTCATAGCTCCAGTGAAACGATAAGCACACTGTGATTACACGCATGAAGAACTGATGTATAAAACCTAAGGAAAACACCATTGGTGTCAAGATGGGAATATGGGCAGTTTAAGTTTTTCTTTGATAAACTTAATTTTAAGAATACTTAGCTGTCTCTTACAATACACAGAATTCAGGAAAATTATAGGAAACAACATGTTGTCGTTTAATTTGGGGGCAGTTATTTCTCTTGGATACCTTCACACTGACCACAGTTTTCAAATCAGAACGAGTCTGAAACATTTTCTATTGAGCTTTGTGTGGGTGATTGTATTTATATTAACCTCTTACAAATACTATATCAAAATTGGCATAGATAACACAGCATGATTCTGGAAAGGCATACCATTAAATGAGAAGCAACATTTAGCAGCAAAACCCAAAACCAAAACCAAAACAAT
This sequence comes from Aethalodelphis obliquidens, assembly GCF_003676395.1. Taxonomy (NCBI): domain Eukaryota; kingdom Metazoa; phylum Chordata; class Mammalia; order Artiodactyla; family Delphinidae; genus Aethalodelphis; species Aethalodelphis obliquidens. The sequence continues at coordinate 1,901,907 of NW_020838018.1, forward strand.
GTACAGAGAGCTCCCTTATTTAACATCAGATTCTATTTAACATCAGATCCACGGCTGACACAATGTTACCCAATGGTGAAATAAGGCAGGGGACAGTTTATTTTTCTTGTAACTTGTGTAGAAGTCATGCCCATTTGGTTGGGAGTGTTGGAACCCCACAGGCATGAGCGTAGGCACAAGACAGATTTGCGGTCCCCAGAGCTAAACCGTGGGAAGGGAGGGAGGCGGGTGGGCCCCAGGGGCACCGATGCCCAGGCTGGCATCATCTCCCCCAACCAGTGCACTTTCTTGTTTTCCACTAGTGGACTTGTTTTCTTCTGATATTGTTCAGCCCTGATTTAATGTATGCCATATTACGTCTCGATGCAGAAGGCGAAGTTAGGAGCAAACTTTGTAGACAGGTGGGATGGCCTATCCCAGTGGCAGTACCTCGTCCCCTACCCACCCATAACACACCCGTGCTCACTCATTCTCTTTCTTTTATACACACACGTGCTTAAGTATTTGTGCTAGCACACACACACAACACACACAAAACACACACACACACCTGCGCAAAATGTGAGCCCTGAATGGGCCATTCTCGTGGCATTGTCTCATGATGTGAGAACTCATGGAAAAGCGGACAGCTTTTCCACCATGAAAGATAAACCCTAGATCAGGTCACTACCTGTACCACCCAGGCTACCGGTCATAAGCTGAGTGACTTGCTCAAAGTCAGGGACCTGGGCTGTCATGGTCACCACTTTGCATCCAGCATCTGAAATATTCAGTCTTGGTCAATGGAGGCCCATCCCCGAAAGTGCGTCTCCTCTGATGTTTTTGCATCTCTGATGCTGAGGGCCAGTCCCAGGCCTCAATGGTCCTTGGCTTCCCTAATTCTGAAAACCTTTATTCACCCCAACAATACCCTTGAACTGCTGAACCTCATCGCCTACAGCTGCTTCCTCTCTGAGCTGTGAGATCCAATGCACCCTGTCTTGTGTTACCTCTGCTGTTCTAGCACTCTCATTTCCTTGGATCTAGAAGATCTTCACTTGACATAGCTGAGCCCTTTGGTCTAATGGCCCTTCTAGTTTGTGAGTTCTTGGTGAGTTCTTTCCCTGCAGAATTGATGCATAATTTTAACCACGGTTTTGCCAGCATAATTAAGGCCTGTGTTGCCTTTCCTCTGCAACCTTCCCAAACTTGCATCCAATAACCCCGCTTCTACTTCTGGAATTAAGATGGTGTGCACTGCTTGATAAAATCTCCAGCTTCATGGATTGGGGACAAAATCACAGTCCTCACTGCCATGTGTCCTTAGTACAGATGAGTCTTCCACGTCTGTGGCCCTGGCCAGCTGTCTGTCCTGCTCCTGCAGTGCTTTCTAAGCCATTCTACTTTCCTCCAGGGTCCTACTCTTTTTTCTTTACATCTCTCTTGGTTGATGACCTTGCCTTCACCCCTGTTGCAAATTAGTACTGTTAAGACTGACTTTCTACTCTCATGTCAATCAACTGGTCTACCTCTGCACCTTCCTGTCCCCTCGAGGGCCGGGCTGCACTCTCACTGTCTGGGCATCCTGTCAAATGCAGATTATGAGTCAGCAGGTCTGGAGTACATTTTAACAAGCTCCCAGGTGAGGTCATGGCTACTGGTTCCAAGATTTCATCTGAGAAGCCGAGTGTTTGTGAACACCTACTTCTTGTTTCCTTAGCATCTATTCATCCCTCCCTCCTTCCACCATCAATCCATGTGATTCTGGGGAAGCTAATTCCACTATCATCTTGCTTCTTGGCAAGGTCAATATTTCATCTTGTGCCAGGGACCACAGTGACTGTTCACAATTGGACATGGTCCCTGTTCCCTGCGTAGAGCTCAGGGAGTTTTGGAAATTCTGTGACACAGACCTGTTTCTTCTGGATGGTTGATGTGAGGCTGTGACTCTGGTAACAGAACTGCCATATTTTTTGCTCCAATGAGGCAGCATCTGGAGAAGGAAGGTAACCCATGGAGAGAGGCAGGGCCACGATGTCCCAGGGAGGTGGGGCAGAGCTCCCGTCACACGGGCCTGAAGCCTCTCTGCCCTGGGCTTTTGTGTGCAGAGAAGCAGTGTGTTCTTGCTCTTAGTTTAGGCCCATTGGCTCTGGTTTTCTGTTACACGTGGCTAAAAACATCTCCGATGGAACAAGAGACATTGCATAGCAGTGGTGAGAACAGATTACTAAATAATTCTGAGACAAGCCATTCAATACAATAAAATCAAATCTCTTACACCATATAACATTGCTAAGCAAATTATAATTAATTAATGGTTGACATAAAAACCATTATTTTCATATCCACCCATTTTCTCATGTTTCCCCAGCTCTTCTCTTGCATATGGAAATGAATCTCAAGTCTTCTCTTTACTGGTTGAGTTTTCTGCAGTGCTGTCATTTTTTTCTTTAAAAAAAAATTGTTGTTTTTTGGCTGCATCGGGTCTTATTTGCGGCACTGCAGGATCTTCGTTGAGGCATGTGGGATCTTTTGATGTTGTTGTTGTTGCGACGTGTGGGTTTTCTCTCTCTAGTTGTGGTGCAGGGGCTCCAGGTTGTGTGGGCTCTGCAGTTGTGTCGCAAGAGCTCAATAGTTGTGGCGCGTGTGGGCTTAATTTCCCTGTGGCATGTGAGATCTTTGTTCCCCGACCAGGGATCAAACCTGCGTCCCCTGCATTGGAAGGCTGATTCTTTACCACTGGGCCACCTGGGAAGTCCCATCTGCAGTGCTGTCTTAATTAGTCATCCCTGGGAAGGCAAGCTTGTGCTGCAGCCCATGGAGCACCACACTGGCCACCACAAGAAGCAGAAGTAATGCCGTCCTCTGCTTCTCTCATTAACTCCGCATGGCAGGCATTGCACACGTATTAAACAGAAAAGGAAACTCAGAAATGCAAAAAGGCTCACCTAAGCTCTCTTGGGGTAGATGTGGCAGAGTTGGAATATCAATTCAGGAAGCTCCTCCAAAGCCATTCTCTTTATGGTAAACATTTGATGATCTCTTCCACCCTTCCTTGGGCAGGGGAAGTACCCTGTCCCCTCCACAGGGGCAGACACACTGATCCTCCTAATTACGAGGTGAACACAGGACCCAAGAGAGCCAGTCAGATTCCCTCTCAGAAGTTTGCATCTTGAGCTGACACACAGTGGGGAAGCATTAGAGCTGAGCCGTCCTGTAGAATGTCCCAAAGAGCTGGCTTATGTGGCTTCTACTGACCACCCCAGGCTTCCCAAGTCCTGGCTGCCCAGCTTTTCCATGACTATGATCTGCCAAATGGTCTTCCAATAGTTTTGGTTTGTTTTAAGTACGTTGGATTCAATTTCTGTTGCTTGCAACCAACGGGCCATATTGATATTCTCTTCTTGGTCAACAGTATTTTCTCCCAGAGGAAATATCAAGGAGACAATGGCTCTCAAGATGGGTTTTGGAGGTAAGCAGGAGTTAGTCAGTTACAAGGGGGTGGGGTTGAGAATTCCAGTTAGCTAGGAAAGCATACTTATAAGCACAAGTGCTTCAGGGAACCTCAAGTATTCTGGTCTGGCTGTCATGTGGTTAGGAGAATGACCTGTGTTAGCCAAGAATGAGTCAGGAATGCAAACCCACTATGCAAGTTATGGAACAGGGAATGAGACCTTACACAGTCTGGGGTTGCTGGAGGGTGTGCATGGGTAGACACGTTGGAGCTTGCAGGCAATTCCAAAGTGGGACCTCGAAGAGGAGCCCACAGAGGAAGATGCAATGCCACTGTCTCTCTGTGGCTCCTACGTGGGTTTGCCGTGAAGCGTCTGGTGATCAGCAGCAACAGAGGAGAGGGAGGGCAAGCTGGAACTTTCTGGTACTTTCAAGTCTCTTCATTACCTTATCTGATCACACAGATTTTCAGGGAGTCAGTGAAGAACACTAGCCTGCAACCACAAGGAAGGGAATGCTGGGGATACCACTCCCAGCCTGACCTAGTCAGCTAGAGTACAATCAAGCACATGACCTGACCAGAGTTGCAGCATTTGGAGGTAACTCAGCACCAGAGTGAATCCTGCAGCAAGTTGGGAGAGGCAGAAGGTGCCCATGGGAATTACACACATCCCCGAGAAGTGAGGAAGGATAGCAGAAAGGGAGGGTGCTATGGTCTCAAACTTTGTGTCCCCCCAAATTCATATGTTGAAACTTAATGCCCAGTGCAATGCTATTAGGAGGTGGGGCCTTTGGGAGGTGATTAGGTCATGAGGATGGAGCCCTCATGAATGGGATTAGTGCCCTTAGAAAAGAGACCCCAGGGAGTTTTCTCACCCCCTCTTCCCCCTGATCTCAAACTTACAAACTCCAGGATGGTGAGAAATATATTTCTGTTGTTTAAGCCACCCAGTCTATGATATGTTGTTAGAATAGCCTGAGCAGATTAAGACAGAGGGACAGGAGAGATGTGGGCAGTGACACATACTGGACTTGGGTAGTCAAACATAGCTGGTCAGTGAGGAAGATGGGAGTTTCTAGAAGAACCCCTAAGTCAGGCTTGGGTATCTAGAGGGAAAAAAGGGATATGAGAGGGCAGTCTCCCTGAGTTGGAAGGATGAAGGAAGCAGTCCTTGGAGGTAGAGTTGGCACCATTTCCGGGATTCTGGATGGGATGGAGCTTGTTCAGAAAGACCTCAGGGACCTGGCGGAGGGAGAGGGGTCCCTCCACAGCTAGTCCCATGCCTTGACTGAGCAGCACAGACCTACAGACACTGGTTAATCTTTATTGAGCTCCCACCTGGCCATCCAGGTGACTCATTCATAACCAGGACAAACAGATGGAGAGATGGACAATATGAAAGAAAACCCAGCACAACTGAGCTCTGATAGAAGAGCATGGTGTGAACTCTCAGTCTGCCCCAGACCCGGGGTCAGGGAAGACTCAGCAGGGGACGGATTTCTAAATCACACCTGGCGGTTGAGTGAGAATCAGTAGTGTGCCGGAGAGAGGAATCAGCACCGCAGAGCCCAAGGGCCAGGGAGAGCACATGTTGTGAAGAGAGGAGACAAGTCCAGGTGGCCGGAACAACCTGAAAAGGGAGCTGGTGGACTCAGGGCTGGAGAAGTCAGGTGTTCATGATGTCTGACACGGCAATGCAGAAGGATGGATAAATCAAGGTAGACACTCAAAATTAAAAATATTCTGTCTTTAACCTTTTAAATAAACTGAACTCCATAAAGGTTAAACAATATATGTATTGTTTATGGAGTGATAAAATCAGTAGTGCAAAGCATTTAGCAAAAGATTCTAATTACGTTCACATCATCCAATGAAGTTTTGAAATGACTGGTGCCATCTTTGGTTTTCCCTGGCTGTCACTACCTGTCCCACGTCTGCGCCTTGTTGGATTGATGAGCTGCACAGTCTTCTAAGGACCATCACCTACCTTCACAGTCATTTGGGTACCCGAGGGCACACTCACCGAGAATCTTCTGACATGACAGCATTGATCATGGGATAGGACTTTGCTCAAATTCTGCTGAATTAACTGCAGTGACATTCAATAAGGCTTAGCTCTAATACTGCTCTTTAGAAACGACCAAATACATCAGTGAGAATTGCTTATTGGAATGAAAGGTTTATTTAGTTGGCTTAATTTTATCAATTTTCCTTCACCCTCAGCCCACAGTCTGTCATTTGGCCACCTCTTATGACTCAATAACTTGGAAGAACTTTTGGTTCAGTGTACTTTTCACTTCTGTTATAACACAATACATACATTTTTGTGTAATGTATTCAGACCACCAGATGGTTTTTCTCTTTGAAATGATATTTCATTTTGCTTTGTTTTGATTGGAATATCATGGTCCTTCAGTGCTCTGATAGATTGTGCTGTGTTTTCACGAATATATTTTGCTTTGTATGTTTGATCACATTGAGCATTCCTCAGATTGATCCATTTGTTCTAACAACTGGAACTTCTTCCATTACAGCCACATCTCTAGAAAAGATTTCCTGTTCCGATGGTTAATGACTGCAACTTCACAATTCCTGCAGGAGGGAATCCAAAAGGCTGGAGAGGGCCACCAAACTATCTTTGCAGTGTCGGTCTGGAGACCCCAACATTGTTTTCCATTTCCCATTATTTTAACTCCCTTTTTCTACATATGTTATTTAATCCTCATATAGCAAGGTTACCTTGCTATATGGTAGTAAATATAAAGCTTATTGAGAAAAGTTAAAGCCAATTAGTTGATTTATAGTATTTTTAAATTTTATTTTTCAGAGATGAATGCAGCATTATGGCTGATGTCAGATCAAACTATCCTAGTATTTTCTATCTGCTGGTTGGAACTCCATATTTTTCCTGCAATACTGCACTCCACCGCCTAGAAAGGATCAAATAGACATGGATGTAAATACTTCACTCTGAGACCATATTTTATGAGCACTGACAATAAAGTTTGATATATTGTTTCAGATATCTTACAGTGTCACAAAACCATTTATTTACCATGAAAATCTTAGATTTTACATTTTAAGTAAATTATTAAAATGACTTTTTTTTGTCAAAAGGTTGAAGTTTTATTGGTTATAATTGAAATTTTACAGTTTTGATTTATATATTTTCCCCCAAATTGTTTTCTTTTTTCAGTCAGATATATATTCTGCAGCAAATTGATTCCATAAATTTAGATTGCAGTGATATGCCCATATCAATATGATCTTTTGTCTTATTAAATGTATTGTGTCTAAAAATGCCAAATTATTTTTTAACTACACAGCAAAACTTTTAAATTGTGATGGTGGTTGTTAAAGGTTAATATGATTTATGAATATTATTTGATTAGCTTTTCCCCAAATGCTTTATTATATGTAACTTATAATGTTATTACATGTTTTCTCATCGATGGTTGCAAATTGTCTCTCTGAACTGGGAGATTTCTCACTGCCCATTCTGATAAAGTAAATGTTTAACACTTTCCACCTTTAACCATATAACTTTTGAGTAACATTTCATCCAACAACTGTATCACAACAACAAAAGTAAGCCACTTGTTTTTCTTGAAATTAGCAAGCTATATCTTTTCATTTCAGGAAAAACAAAGTATTTCATGACAAGGTACTGCAAGTTATCCAAAGTATGAAAACAAGATGATGGACTTACTTTTATCTCTGTTTTCTCCCCAGAATTAAGAAAGACTGTAAAGGGGAATTCCCTGGCAGTCCAGCGGTTAGGACTCTGCGCTTTCACTGCTGAGGGCATGGGTTCAATCCCTGGTCAGGGAAATAGGATCCCATAGCTGCACGGCGTGACCAAAAGAAAAAACTGTAAAGGGTTAGACAGAAGGCATAACCCTGAGGGACACAGAGACAAGCAAGCAAATGGCAGTTACTGCATCTTGGATGCTGGTGATAAGATGGATAAGGGGTAACTGAAGTGCAGAGAAAGCTGAATTCTTGCTCAGCAATGTGGAGCCAGCTGAGAAGTGGGTCTAATTCATACACTGGAATGCAGAAAGGACTAGGAATCAGAGGCATCAGACCCCACTGACATGGGGAAGTGGGTGCAGTGGGAAGCAGGGTTGTTAGAAAGTTTGCATGGGGAGCCATTTAAATCCTCTAGTCCTGTTCTCCTGCCCTGCTGCTCCTTGATCGCCCTCCCTGGCTCTGGAAATGTCTGAAAGTTTGCTCCCTGCCGAGGACCAGGTGAGGGAGGCTGGACTCAGACGCAAGCATCGCTGAGGGGGGTTGATACTGAAATGTCATCTCACCTGCCCCCTTTCTCCACAAGAGTACAAGAACGTTGGCAGCCAGAGGTATACCCTTCAGGCAGGAGACCCCATGACCTCCTCCAGAAAAATCCACCAGCCCCAGAAAAAAGATGATGAAATAGCCCAGGTGACTGAAAGTCACAAAAAGCCCACCAGCCGAGTAAGTGTCCCTGCACCTACTCCTGATTTTGCAGTGAGTGTATTTGTACCTTGTTCTAAGGTCAGAGGGCCATGAATCAGACATTTGAAGACAGAAAGTTTCCAACAAAAGAAACAGAAACCAAAGTAAATAGAAAGAGCACAGGGGGGTGTTGGTGGGGGCTGGAAAAATTGGGAGAAAAGACAAACAATGTAAAAATAAAATTTCCTGAGAACTATGATTTGTATTCTTAAAGAAATAAAGGAAGATATTGCTCCTAAGAAATCAAAGCAGGTTAAAAACCAAAAAGGAATGTTCATAGCATAAAAACAGGTCTTGGAAACTAAAAAAATATGAACAGAGAAACGAAGAGTTTTAGTGGAGGTGATGGAAGGAGACTAGGGGATATCTCCAAGAAAATAGACTTGAAAAGAAAATTAGGAAGACGATGGGAGAGAAAAATGAAGAATATTAGAAGAGTACTCCAGGAGATCTGACATCTGAACAAAGGAACCCCACTAGTGGAGGTGAGAGAAAAGAGAGAGGAATTTATCAAAGAAATCACTTAAAGTTCCTAGAACAGAAGGACTTGGGTTTCCAGTTTGAAAGGATTCACTGAGTGCCCTGCAAAATGGAAGAAAAAAGACTCTCCTCAAAGCACAAAACTTGGAATGTCAAAACGCAAACACTGAGATCAAGAACAATCCTAACACCTTACAGTGAGGGGGAGGAATGGGACCCAAGCCCAACAATATGGCGGGGGCTCACAGGCAGTGAAGGAGTGCCTTCCAGAGATTGCAGGGAAATGATGTCCAGCAGAGACCCTAGACCCAGAAGGGCAAGCAGTCAGGAGGAGGATGGAAAAATGACATTTCAGTCCTGTAAGTTCTTGAGGAACTTGCTCTGCAGATACCCTTTCTCAGGAAGCTACTAGAGAATATGCTCCAGCAAAATGAGGGAACAAGTCAAGAAAGAGAAAAACAGGAGGTCCAGGAAGTAAGAGAGAGGTAAAGGAATGTTCACAATGACCTGTTACTTGAGGTGCCCTGAGGGTCTTGTGGACCAAGGCTGCAGAGTGAGCACCCTGAGGGAGCAGCAGCAGGAGGAAGGTCCTAGAAAGACTCCTTCCAAGAAAAAAAAATGCAGCTGGTGGAATACTTGATGTTTCTGAATGCATTGAGAAGAGATTCATATTTCTGGTGAAGGGTTTTGGAATAAATTTGTAATTGGTACAAAAAATGTAATAGCCTGCAATACCTTACAGTGAAACAAACAATATCTTTTTGTGGCATGAAATGCTTGCTAATTTAAAAAAAATGAGTGGCTTATTTTTGTTTTTAATGTCATAAATGTTGGCTGCATCTGTTGCTTGAAAGTCACCAAAGTTGAAATTATCAAACACATTTTTATCAGAATTGGCAGTAATGTACTGGTAAGTTCATGGTTCAAAGAAAGAAAATTTGTAGTCATCAATGCAAAAACATAAAGGCACATTATGAATTGGTTACATACAATAAAACATTTGACATATACTCGAGGACAAAAATTATGGAAGGATATTGATGATGCAAATGAAAAATATTTAGTAAATCTTATAAAAGATCTGCAATATTTCTTTTAACATCTTTAGTGGAGTATAATTGCTTTACAATGGTGTGTTAATTTCTACTTTATGACAAAGTGAATCAGCTATACATATACATATATCCCCATATCTCCTCCCTCTTGCGTCTCCCTCCCACCCTCCCTATTCCACCCTTCTAGGTGGTCACAAAGCACCGAGCTGATCTCCCTGTGCAATTCAGCTGCTTCCCACTAGCTATCTATTTTACATTTGGTAGTGTATATATGTCCATGCCACTCTCTCACTTCGTCCCAGCTTACCCCTCCCCCTCCTCGTGTCCTCAAGTCCATTCTCTACGTCTGCGTCTTTATTCCTGTCCTAAAAATCTGCAATATTTTTGACTGCATAGTTAAAAATAATTGAACATTTTCAGACATGATATAGTTAATGGAATTTAAAAAATAATAATATTGATATGGGTATGTCATTGAAATCTAAAATTTATGGAATCAACATTTTGCAAACTATGTATCTGACTGAAATAAGAAAACAATTTTTGGGAAAATTTATTAATTAAAGCAGTAATATTTTAGTCATTACCAACAAAATGCATAGTTACATAGCTGAGATATATTGTATTAGTCTTCTCAGGCTGCCATAAAGAAATACTGAGTGGCTTAAACAACAGAAACTAACTGTCTTACAGTCCTGGATGCTGGAAGTCTGAGATCAAGGTGTTGGCAGATTCAGTTCTTGGTGAGAGCCCTCTCCCAGGCTGCAGATGGTTGCCTTCTCGCTGTGTCCTCACATGGAAAGGAGAGAGGAAGCAAGCTGTCTGGTGTTTCTTCTTATAAGGACACTAATCCCATCATGGGACTCCATCCTCATTACATCACCTAAACTTAATCACCTCCAAAAGGCTCCACCTACAAAACCATCCCATTGGGCTTCAAACATATGAATTTTGGGAGACACAATTCAGTCCATAGAGCATATCTAGACTTTAAAGAGGAGATAATTCTATGGCTGGGGGTGGGAGGACACTACCCCTTTGGAGAGCAGTTCCTCATCTCTCTGAGGCTAAATGGGCACATGCCTGTGACCTGGCAAATCTGCTCTCAGATGTGTGCACATGTGCATGTAAATATAAATGTCCACCCACAGGAGCATGAATAAACTGGGGTACATTCCTGTGATAGAACACCACATACAATGACATAAATGTATCTCAAAGTGGTAATTACGTGCTCAGGACAGCAAGTTGCAAAAAGTTGCATTCCATATGATGCCAAATATGCAAAGAAAAAAAACATGCAATACACTGTGGTCCGTTGTTTGTGGATATGTATATATGTAGTATTTGGATTAACTTTAACTATGTGAACAAGTTCCAAAAACAATATGGTGATGATTTAGACTGAAGTCCTATAAAACATATAAGATAAATTGAAGAGAAGGGACATATATATTCTACTAAGTTTCTCCATCAAGAAATAATATATGTCTCACCATACAAACAGTTTTTGTATTCTATTCTGTAAATATTGATAGTTTTCTTCCTTAGGCACTATACACTTCTTTTAGGATTATCTATAGGTATTTTCTCTATTTTTGTTGCTGTTACTTCTGCTACTATTAATGGAATCTTTCTCCATTATAAATTATATTCTGTGATTGTTGTGTTATAGAAAAGATATTAATTTTTTATTCTTTATTCTTATATATTATCACTTCATACATTATAAGAATTTTAAGATGATTCTCTTAGTTTTCAGTACATTACTCCATTATCTTCTAATTGTAATACTTTTATTTTCTCCTTTTAAATAATTGTATGTCTTGTTCCTGTTTTATTTTTTAATCTTCTGCATCGGCTGAAACTTCCAGAAAAATGTTAAATAATAGTGATAACAGGCAATTTTGTTTTGCTTCTAACTAAAATGAGAATGTCTTTGAAGTATGTTACCGGTTGCCGCTCAAAATTAGATTTTTAGATTTCTCAACTTTTTACTACTAGTAGATGTTAAATGGTATTAAATTTACTTTGGGGCATTAAGTGAAACATTTTAAATTAGAACCTTTTCATGTCAATGTATAACATTAACATCTTTCAACAGATTATATTTTAAATGCACAGTTCTACCATTAGATGGTGCTGTGCCCCCAATTTTTCTGATGCCCTAACATTATTGATTTGTTGTTAAAAGTTTAAACCTTTGAAATTAATATGATCCTCAAATGAGTGTCCTTTCAACTTTCTCCAAACTGACCCTAAATTAAGAATATTTTTTAAACCTTTCCCCCCCCTTTATTTGGTCAGTTTTATGGGAGGTATAATTTACACACAATCCAGTCTACAATCCAGTCCACAATCCAGAGTTCTAACAAATACATAGAGTCTTGTAACCACCCAACAGTTGATATTTAGAACATTTCCATTACCCTGATAAGTTCCCTCATACGTTTTTGTAGACAGCCCTCTTCCCTGACCAGCCCCTGGAAACCACTGATCTGCTTTTGTCAGTGGTTGCCTTTTCTGTAGTTTCACGCACGCAATGTGTGATCTGTTGTGTCTGGCCTCTTTTCTGTAGCATCGTGCTTTTAGGGTTCATCCATGTTGTCAAGTGATTCTGTAATTTGTTCCTTTATATTGGAGAATAGCATTTCATTGTACGGATATATGACAATTTATTTATCCATTCACCCTTTGATGAGCATTTGGGTTGTTTTTAGCTTTTGGATATTATGAATAAAACGGCTATAAACTTTCACGTACAAGTCTTTGTGTTGACATATACTTTCACCTTTCTCTAATGAATACATAGCAGAGGAATTGCTGAGTCAGATAATTCATATATGTTTAATTTGATAAGATGCTGCTTCCAAATGGTTTTTCCAAAGTGGCTGTACCATTTTACATTCCCCTCAGCAGTGCATGAGAGTTCCAGTCTCTCTCTCCACATCTGCACCAACACTTGGCATCATCAGTCTTTAAAATTCTGCTGGGTGTATAGTTATATTTCATTGTGGTTTTACTTCACATTTCCCTAATGTCTAAGGTTGTTGATCATCTTTTCATGGGCTTCTTGGCCATCTGATACTCTTAGGTGAACTGTCCAAATTGTTTGGGCCCTTTTAAAAAAGTGGGTTATCTCCTTATTATTGAATTGTAACAGTTTTTCATATATTCTGGGTAGAAATCTTTTATATATTTTGTAAATATTTTCTCATAGTCTATGGTTTGCCTTTTCATTTAGCTTAATGGTATCTTTTGAAGAGCAAACATTCTCAATTTTGAAGTCTATTTTACGAAGTTTTAAAATATATGGTTCATGCTTCAGGGGTCCAATTTAAGAAATCTTTGCCTAAACCCAGGAGACCAAGATTTTCTTCTAAAAGTTTCATAGTTTTAGCTTTTACATTTAGATCTATGAGTCATTTCAAATTAGTCTTTCTATATAGTGTGAAGTAGGGGTTGAGTTTAATTGTTTTGTTTTGTTTTTACACGGGGATAGCCAATTGTTGTAGCACCTTTTGTTGAAAAGATTATAGTTTTTCCATTGAATTGCCTTGGCACCTTTGCCAAAAATTAATTGACCTTGTATGAGTGGGTCCATTTCTGAACTATTTTTTTTTCTATTGATCTATATGTTTATTTCCCGTAGACCTTATTACCATGCTGTCTGGGTAATTGTTCATTTCTAGTACGTCTTAAAATCAAGAGTGTTGAGTCCTAAACCCTGCTCTTCTTTTTCAAAATTGGGTTGGCCATTCTAGGTCCTTCTCATTTTCACATACATTTTATAATTAGCTCAATTTCTACAAAAAAGGCTCCTGAGATTTTGCTTGGGATTGCACCAAATCTATCCATCAATTTGGGGAGACTTGACAGCATAACAATAGCAAGTCATGAGCATGATATATCTCTCCATTTATTTGAATTTTCTTTAATTTTTCTCAGATTTGTTTTATAGTTTGTGCATCTTTTAATTTAATAATAAACTTAAATAAATTTATATAAACACATATGAAATAAGTATTTCATATTCTTTGATATCATTGTAAATGGGATTTAAAATTTTTTAATTTTCCAATTTTTCATTGTATTTCTAGCATACAAAAATTTCCAATACATTGTACTTCTAGTATATATGAATACAATGGATTTTTGTATATTGACCTGGTATCCTACAACCTCATTACACTCATGTGTTAGTTTTAGCAGCTTTTTTGTAGATTCCTTAGATTTCTCTACACAGAGTCTCATGTCTTTGTGGACAAAGCTGGTTTTATTTCTTCCTTTCCAATCTATATGCCTTTTATTTAGTTTTCTCTCAAGGACCTCTGTGGTAGGCAGAATCATGGCATTAGAATGTCCACGTTCTAATCCTTAAATCTGTGAATGAATTAGCTGACATGACCTAGGGCAATTAAGTTTGTGGATGGAATTGAGGTTGCTAACCAGTGACTTCAAAAGATTATTCTGGATTATACAGGTGGACCCAGTGTAACCACAAGCGTCCTGATAAGGGAAGAAATTGGCAAGGAGGAGGTCAGAGTGATGGGGTGAGAGGGACTGGGCCACAGTTGCTGGCTTTGAAGATGGAGGAAGGGGTGGTGAGCTGAGGAATGTGGGCAGCTTCTAGAAGATGGAAAAGGCAAGGAAATGATTCTCCCCAAGAGTCTCCAGAAGGAGCCAGCCCTGCCCACACCTTGATTTCAGCCCAGTGAGATCTGTGTCAGACTTCTACTCTACAGAACTGTAAGATAATAAATATTAAAAGAATGAAATAATGCCATTTGCAGCAACATAGATGGACCTAGAGATTGTCATACTGAGTGAAGTAAGTCAGACAGAGAAAGAGAAATATCATATGATATGGCTTATATGTGGGATCTAAAAAGAAATGATAAAAATTAACTTATTTACAAAACAGAAACAGACTCACAGACTTAGAGAATGAACTTATGGTTACCAGCAGGGGGGAAGGGTCAGGGGAAGGGATAGTTAGGGAGTTTTGGATTGACATGTACACACTGCTGTATTTAGAGTGGATAACCAGGGACTTCCCTGGTGGTCCAATGATTAAGACTCTGCACTCTCAATGCAGGGGGCCTGGGTTCAATCCCCAGTCAGGGAACAGATCCCACATGCCACAACTAAAGATCCCATGTACCACAACTAAAGATCCCATGTACTGCAACTAAAGATCCAGCATGCTGTAACTAAGACTCAGCACAGGCAAATAAATAAATAAATAAATATTAAAAAATATAAAATAAAATGGATAACCAACAAGGAGGACCTACTGTATAGCACAGGGAACTCTGCTCAATATTATGTAATGACCTAAATGGGAAAATAATTTGAAAAAGAATAGATACATGTATATGTATAACTGAATCACTTTGCTGTACACCTGAAACTATCACAACATTGTTAATCAAATATACTCCAATATAAAATAAAAAGTTAAAAACTAAATGTGGGTAAGATTCCACTCTCCTAATGCAGGGTGCCCGTGTTCGATCCCTGTTCAGGGAACTAGATCCCTCATGCATCCCGCAACTAAGAGTCCGCATGCCTCAACTAAGATCTGGCGCAGCCAAAATAAATAAATAAAAAATAAATATATAAATAGTAAAAAATATATATGTGGTTTTAAGGCACTGAGTTTGCTGTAATTTGTTACCGCAGCCCCAGAAAATCGAACAACCTCCAATGTTGAAGAAAAGTGGCGAGAGTGGACAGAAGATGCTTTTTAAATGGAGTACATTGATTTTTAAATAATGCTCTTTACAATAACAATTGAAATCATGGCCATTTCCTGGACACCTGACATGAATTTGATCTGGAATAAGATGGATCTGGACCCATTTAACATTAATCCTGGTGATTGTTACTTGAGAACCGAAGGATGTTTTTAGGCAGGGGTCCCCAACCCCTGGCCACGGACCGGTACCGGAACCGGGCTGCACAGCAGGAGATAAGGGGTGGGTGAGTGAGCCAAGCTTCATCTGTATTTGCAGTCGCTCCCCATTGCTTGCATTACTGCCTGAGCTCCGCTTCCTGTCAGCAGTATGGTGAGTTGTATAATTATTTCATTATATATTACAATGTAATAATAATAGAAATAAAGTGCATAATAAATGTAATGCACTTGAATCATCCTGAAATCATCCCCCTACCCCCGGGTCCGTGGAAAAATTGTCTTCCACAAAACCAGTCTCTGGTGCCAGAAAGGTTTGGGGAACACTGTTTTAAGGGACACCTCCAGCTCAGGGTGGTAAGAAGTATGGCTGTCATTTTGCTTCTCCATTAAACTATTTTTTGTATGACATTTACTTTAAGCATTTGGGATTCCATACCACACTGCCTGAAAATCAGGACTCCATGTTGACTCATTTTCTGGAAAAAGTTACGAGAAATTCATCTCACTTAAAAGAGTGTAGCAAGGCTGAGACATGTTGCTAAAGTCTCCCTAACACTCTGGAATCCAGGTGGAATCAAATCCATCTTTCAAGCTGGCCTGTCTCAGGGGGATAATCCCTGTTCAGTAGGACTTACCTTGAATGGATTTCTGAGATCCTGGGGCAATAGGTTGGTCGAGGTTTAGGGCTGGTTTTCTTGGAGAGTCTGTCTGTGTTGTTCTTTCTCTCACTGTCTCTCTGTCTCTGTGCTTCTGGTGAGATGTCATGTTTGGCACTTAAGCATACAGGAGATGCTGGATGCTGGATCTTTCTCTGGGCCTGTTTCTGTCCTTTGGCACTGGGCTGCCACTGCCGCCGCCTACCAGTCTTTCTTTGCTTTCTTTTGCCTCAAATTTCTCACTGTAGTTATGTTTCATCTTGCAGCACAGAATTGTGTGTTTATTTGTAAGCTGCCACAAAGTATTTCCGGAGACAAATAAATAAGTGTATGTGTCTCAGCCTTTTACTGTCTATGCTTAAATGTCCCTGGGCCCCAGGCCAGCTGCAGACCTTCATAGGATATTCTGTCCATGGAGGAGTTAGCCACCAGGACGGTTGGGCTACAAATCACCCAGCACACTGTGCTGTGCTTTGTGCCTGGACGCCCTCATTCTGCTCTGGAAGCACACAGCGCACACCTGATACATGCTTTGTGGGGCAGACACGCCTTGTCTCCTGGGCCAGTCTGGCCTTGGCATGATGGAGGTGGGGACACCTGGGAGGCTCTTTCTTACTCCTGGCTCCTTGTGAGAGAGGAGGCATCCATGTTCCTGGGGCCACTAGGAGAGCATTTCCTTCCCTTGGATTTAGGTGGAGGGTTTCTGAGAATTGGGATCTGTCTTTCGATTGTGTTTCTGCACACTGTGCAGAAATCTCCTCTCCAGTCAGGGCTCTTCCGCTTGTCCTGTAGTTTCCCCCGTGCACCTGTTACGATAAAGACCATAATTCTATGGTCTTTCCTGTTCTCTTCTCCGTGGTGCGTCCCTTGCTTCAGTTCTTCACTGCCGTATAAAAAATATCCCCAAGCCGAGTGCTGTGGAGCAACAGCAATGCTTTGCTCACCACCCCTGTGGGCTGGGGCTCCTTGGCCAAGTGGGTGCGTCCTCTCAGGGCTCCTCGGGGGTGACGGCCACTGTGGCTTGGTCATCTCCGATTCCCTACTCCCACATCTGGAGGCTGACACTGGCTTTTGGCTGGGACTTCTGCTGGCACTGTTGACCAGGATGTGTGGCCTCCCCTTGTGGTGTGGGCCTCCTCAGAGCTGGGGCCCTAGGGACACCTATTATGCCCTGACCTCAGAAGACACGCGGCATCTCTTCTACCATGTTCTGTTCCTCAGATGCAAGTCACATGCTTGAGCTGAGGGGAATGGGCTCCATCTTTTGTTGGAAGTCATGTCTAGAATTTTTGGACATGTTTTAAAACCACCACAAGGTCCTTTAGGGATTGTACGAGTTTACAGGGGCTGCTGTAAGAAAGTACCACGGACTGGGCTGCTTAAACAACAAGAATCTATTCTCTCAGGTTCCAGAGGCCAGTGTCTGAAATCAGGGTGTTGGTGGGTCTGCTTCCTTCTAGGGGCTCAGCACGGAATCTCTTCCAGGCTCTGGTGCTCCCGCAGGCCTTGGTGTTCCTTGGCTTGCATCACTCCAATCTCTCCTCTGTTTTTATGTGGGCTCTTCCTCTGTGCGGTCGTGTCCAAAGTGCCCTCTTCTTCCAAGGACACCAGCCATTGGATTTAGGGTCCTAACTTCAAGGTAGCAGGAAGTGTGGTCTTCCTAGGTGACTAGAAGGAAAGTAGAACAGAAATGTCCTCCACACCCATCTGCAGTGGGGAGCCACACGCCAACATGCAGAAAGGAACAGGTAAGAGACACAGGGATCCTCAGGACTTTTCTCCTCCTGGACACAGGTCCATGGGGCCAGGTGACCTCTTTTGATCCAACACATGGCTCATCTTTCACAGCCTTGCAGTGAGCTATGACACATGTCTAAGTTTGCAGCCACAGAATGCAGGAGCAGAAGTGACCTGTGAGCTTGGGCAGAGGGTGTGGCAATCACAGGTGGACAGGGGTGCCGTGGGGTCCACACAAAGTATGCTCCTTGGACTAGTCTGTAACTGCTACACTCACGAGGAGAGATGGAGCTAGTGCAAGAATGTAGAGCAACTGCATTGCCAAGTACATTGTTTAGTTCAGGTAATGCTTTCTCTGTAAACAGGACTTTCTCAATGAAGGAAGCACCATGTCGATTCATGTCTGGTGCAATTTTCTTATCTAGTTTCAGACCAGCCACTTTGGATACTACTGCTGCAGGGGATGGTGGAAAATGACCCAGGACTAACCTGGTCCCCCTGGCCTGCTCGCCTCAGAAGTCATCTGAGAGAGAAATGAACTCCCCATCCCCAAGCGCCGTGGTGTTAGATCTGCTCATGACAGCACCGTGGCCCTTCCTCTTACTGACACATGTCTAACCAGCTTCTCACACTATTTGATGAATGAACAAATGATCACCCAGCTTCTCTCACTTCTGATTATGCGTTCAAACAAGAGTTCTTCCAACTTTAAGAGTCTGGCAATACTCCAAGATAAGTAGGAGTGTGGGCTTTTTTTTTTTTTTTTAAACATCAAAGTTGCTAAGAGACCAGATCCTGACTGTTCTCAACACACAAAAGAAGATGATAATTATGTGACAAGATGGAGGTGGTAACCAATGATACTATAGTAATCATATCGCAACATACAAATGTATCAAACCAACACATTGTACACCTCAAATTTACACAGTGTTATATGTCGATTATACTTCAATTTAAAAAAAAGAAGAAGGGAGGTGGGCTCTGGGGTCAGAAGCCAGGGCTCAGTCCTGACTACTTGCTGGGGCCCTGGGCACATTACATAACACCATGAGCCTCAGTTTCCCCATTGATTGGAATGGTAACGATAGGAGTGCTACCTTACTGGACTGTTATCAATATTAAGTGAGAGTATGAATGTAAAACGGTCAGCACGGCACCTGATATGTAAGTGCTCAACTGACATCATTATTTCTATTATTGTTGCTGTGAATGACATAAAGAAAGGAAATATCATCACAGAAGGACCTTCTTGACTCAGGGAGAGTCTATTCCAGTTGAATTCAGGTGAACAACTGCAAACGTTTAAGAGGATGTGATGTGAATGCTATCAACATTGTCACTTTACAGGAATTAGTCCAGTTGCACACATTCTGTGATGCCATTCACAGCGGACAAAATCCAAGGTCCAGGTGTTCCCCTACAGGGGAGGGGGGGTCTGGGGACCCTGCTGCCAACCCACCCGTTCTGCCCATGGTTCACAGGCGGAACGGAGGCTGTGCCCCTGGCTGGCCCCTCAGGGGCCAGAGGACCTTGCTGCTGGGGCAGGGTCTCGAATTAAGCACACACAGAGGCCGGAGCCTTGAATGCGAGGTTCACTCGTGGTGAGAACTGCCCACCTGTTTCTGGAGCGCTGCCCTGCTTTCACAAAAATGACCTGGAATGTGCAATTTTAAATTTATCTTTTCTGCCATTCCCAGACATCTAGGCTGTTCGGTTTCTGCATCCTAAGTCCTGCTTGGGTGGCAGTGTCACCACCTGGGAGGCTCCATGTGCTGGCTGGACTTGAGGCTTGGAGCCACCCGGTCTAAGCTGAAGGCGGTGGTCATGGAGGTCTCTGGGCAGGTTGTGGCTGGGCCCACTGTGTTCCCCCTGCCTTTATTTCTGTCCCTGCCTTGGTGAGTTCAAATATGTCTGTGGGGGCTTCCCTGGTGGCGCAGTGGTTGAGAGTCTGCCTGTCGATGCAGGGGACACGGGTTCATGCCCCGGTCTGGGAAGATCCCACGTGCCGCGGAGCAGCTGGGCCCATGAGCCATGGCCGCTAAGCCTGCGCGTCCGGAGCCTGTGCTCCGCAACCGGAGAGGCCACAACAGCGAGAAGCCCGTGTACCACAAAAAAACAAAACAAAAAAATGTCTGTGGGCATCAGGGTATAAATTGTACTTCCCAACATGCTCCTAAAAATTTGAGTGAATGCTACAGTTTGAAATTGTATGTATGTATATTTAGACCAAAATCATGAGAAACGCTTTCCAAATATCAGACCCCTTGTGTTAAGGGGAGAATTTCTAAATAAGTCATACGATTGAGGGTGGAGGGAACCCTTGTTGGAACCTTCTGGGATTTAAGAAATGATCAAGAAGGTGCTAGAGTGGTCTTTGTTTTTAACATCCATGAAGTCTGCAAAATGTCCCCCTGCCCTTGCTAGTTGAGTTGTGGGGTGATCATGCAGCCAGCCCCCGCCTGGCCTGGGGGAGAGGAGTGGGGGTGGGGAGTGGACAGCTGGCCTCAGCCTCAGATTGTCCCCTGGATGTCACCTGAGCAGCTGCCACAGAAGCAGCCTGCCAGGGATCACCATGTTACTTCTGCTTAGCTTGGTCCAACTATCAGCAATAAAAGTTCCATCAGAGCGTGCACTTTGCGTGGGGTGAACGGGGTGGTGACATCTGTGTCTGGGAGCCCGGGTGAGGTCGGCTCTGCTCCCCCCTCACTGGGCACATTCTCTGCACAAGCCTCACGCCACAGACAGAAGCTGGGGCTCAGGCTGGGCTCCCGGCTGGTTGAGCCCATGTGAACGGAGGTCTGTAGTCCTGACCCTGGGGGAGGGAAAGTCTCCATCCCTGCATGATGTCCAGTGTGCACAGTGCCCCTCCCAGGCTTTCCTGGTCCTGACTGGCTGCATGAGGGAGGAAAGTGGCCATAGGCACCCAGCGCCAGGGGGTGGGCAGTGCATCACCCCGCAGAGTGGCCCTGTGCTTGGCGGCATGGCCCCTCACCCACCTACTATCAGCTCAAGGGAAAGGTCCCTAAAATTCATTTACTCCTTGTTATTGTTTTTGGAGAACTCCTCCCCATCTTCCAGATCCCAGCTTCCATGAGGAGGGTGTCAGAGCCTGGAGCGGCATCAGAATCCCCTGGAGGGTTTGCTGTAACAGATTGCCCATCCCACGTCCAGAGCTTCCGATTCAGGAGGTTCAGGTGGGACTGAGAATTTGCATTTCTAGCAAGTTCCCAGCTGATGGGGATGCCCGGGGACAAACACCTCACAGTGTCAGGGCTGGGAGACACTGGGGACCTGTACCCCCATGCTGTGCCCCATGGAACCCTGGTTGTATGATCCACAACAAAGGGTTTGCGGTCAAGTAAGTCTGGCATTGTGGCAGGCCCTCACCTCTCTCTCGGAGATTCCAGATACACTGTGATAGGATAACAGCTTTGATAAATCCTGCAGGGCAGCACCAGGTTTCCTTTAACCCCACATTTCCCAAACCTATTTAAAAATGGAGCATGTGGGCTTCCCTGGTGGCGCAGTGGTTGACAGTCTGCCTGCCGATGCAGGGGACACGGGTTCGTGCCCCGGTCGGGGAGGATCCCACATGCCGTGGAGCGGCTGGGCCCATGAGCCATGGCCACTGAGCCTGCGCTTCCAGAGCCTGTGCTCCACAATCGGAGAGGCCACAACAGTGAGAGGCCTGCGTACCGCAAAAAAAAAAAAAAAAAAATGAAGCATGTCTCTTGCCACCATCCCTTCTACCCGGGGAGGGTTCCATCAGGCATTAGTTTGAGAAGTTGATCCAGAGCTTTATCTTTCCCCTGGGTGTGGCAGAACCCCTCCCCCCACCCCACCCCCCACCCCATTCACATGTCCCCTCCTTGACCTGCCAGGTTGAATCCAACTTTGTGAGTTTGTGCTTGCGGGAGCAGTGTGGCCTGTCCCTCACCCGACACCTGTGCCTCTTTCAGCCTCTTCCTTACCCCCTTGCATGCCTGCCTCCTTGGCTTTGGGGACCTCCTGTCAGGGGTTGCAAGAAGAGGGAGGCGGTGATGATCAGCAGGGATCGGGGTGCTGGGCGTGGACTTCCTGCAGTCAGAGCCCGTGTCCTGCCCAAACCCAGCCCCAGCTCACTGCCTTGAGCGTAGTACGTGCTCAACTAATGATTATGGCCAAGGTGGGCAGGACTGCCTGCCTGCTGCTGTCCTCTGGGTTAAAGCAGAGCTGGCCTCTGGGGAGGACCAGTGAGGATTGTTCTGGGACACATGGATCTTCCTTAGGAAATGCTTTCTGACCCTGCAGAGTTCAGCCCGTGGAGACTCTGTCGGCAGTGGGACTCAGGGGCCCGTGCTCCCCCGCCCTGGAAACAGGGAGGGCCTCCGGGCTCTGAACTGACCAGCGCCCTGGACCACACTGGCTTCTGAGCGCTGGGGAGGGCAGCAGCCATGTGGTGGACAGTCGAACTTTCTCAGAGGCTTGCTCTCACCCAGCTGCTGGACGGGGCCTTCTCTGCACCCACCCCCAGGGTTTCTGGGTTATTGGGGGTCGCAAATGGGGCTGCACTTCAGAAGACAACAGTGTCCTGCAGACTGCTTGGCGGAGCACTGAGTGCGGGTGGCCTAGCCTCCTGGTGGGCTGATGTGCTTTGTGTTGCAAGCATCATCTCTGTCTCTCTGTCTCTGTCTCTGTCTCTCTCTTTCTCTCTCTCTCTCTCTCTCTCTCTCTCTCTCTCTCTCTCTCTCTCTCACACACACACACACACACACACACACACACACACACACACACACAGTCATGTCGGGCACACATGGTCACGCAGGCTGGTGTTGTGCCCTGGAAGGCATGTGTGTGTGGGTGCCCCAGGGTGATCAGGACACTAGATTTTCCCTTCTAGCCAGGACTTGGGCTGGATGGCTTTGCAGGAGGAGATGCCTAGGTGTGGGATGTGATCCAGGGACATGTGAAGGTCAAAGGCCAAGCACATCATCGTCATGATGGAGGCATTACCATCAGGGAAGGAGAGAGGCCAGGACACCCCCTCCCTCTGGGACAGAGTGTCCTGACTTGGCCTGTGCCAGGCCTCACAGAGAGGTGTGGGAGGGGAGAGGTGGGGACAGCAGGAGCAGAGGTGACCTCAAAATGTGCTGAGAGTTGGGGAACAGCAGAGGCTGCTGGAGCTGAGTGGGGAGGGTGGTGGGGGAGCAGGGGCTGAAGCCTGGGCCCTGAGCCAGCGTTTGGTCTTTAGCCACCTGATACGATAACATTGCCGGCCTCTTCCTCGTTTGTCCTCGCTTCCTGGGCCAGCATGAACGTTGCTCCCACTGGGGCTGAGTCTCCAGGTGGGACTGTTGGAAAAGAGGGGTCAGTCCCTATGGGGTTTCAGGACAAAGGGAGCAGCCGGGCGGGGCAGCCCCGTTCAGTCCCTCGGGGTTGCATC
The DNA here is from genome assembly GCF_003676395.1 of Aethalodelphis obliquidens. Taxonomy (NCBI): domain Eukaryota; kingdom Metazoa; phylum Chordata; class Mammalia; order Artiodactyla; family Delphinidae; genus Aethalodelphis; species Aethalodelphis obliquidens. The sequence continues at coordinate 1,925,113 of NW_020838018.1, forward strand.
ACCTGTTGTGGAGGCTGAAAGCATCCTAAGGGATAGAGCGGCTCTCAGTCCTCTTGTCCAGAAACTATGCCTGTCCTGCTGTGGACTTCTCTGGCAAAATGGAAATACACCACCCAGGCTCCCTTCTGGGCTATTAAAAAATTAATATTAAAGTTTAATGGGAGTCCAGGGAAACTAGGAAAAATTTCCTGCCTATCCAAAATACCAAGGGAGGGATGTGAATGTATAAGATTCCTAACAACTGTCCTCAGGCCAAGGAGCCTGGATTTGCTGCTGAGTCAGCAGAGTCTCTGCATTTGCAGTAGTTACTGTGCTGTCTAAACTGCTGAATGACCCCATACATCTCCCTGCAGAGCACTCATGAATTGGAAAGGGTAAAATGGTGACTTTATGTTGGAGAAATATGGAAGACTCCACCTTGATCAAACGACCACCAATATGGGACCATGAATAAGAACAGACCGATGAAAGCACGTAATGATACTTGTCCGGAGGAGGACAAGACATTGCCACCTGCATCCCCTGAATCAAATCATGAGAGAACAGCAGACAAACCCAAGTCCTGGGACAGTCTGCAACATCAGGGGCTGAACTCTTAAGACCTTGATGTCAAATAAGATCCATGTCACGAAACAGACTAAGGAGCTATTTCAGATTAAAGGAGACTGAAGAGACATGACAATGGACGGTGCTGTGATCCTGGGCTTCCTTTGCTGTAAAGGACATCACTGGGACAATCGACAAAATCGCACTGTGGTCTGTATACTAGATGGTAGCTTCAACTCTGCCAACGTTAGTTTTCTGGTTTTGATTATTTTGCTATGGTTTATGGAATCAGGAGAATATCCTTGTTTGTAGGAAATATTGACATATACAGTGGTGAAGAGGCAGCGTGCCCGAGGCTTACCCTCAAGTGGTTCAGAAAAATATGTATATTTGAGGAAGAGAGAAAAGAATGAAACAAATGTAGTGACATGGGGGAACTGGCTGAAGGATACACAGGAATGCTTTGTTGTGCTATGCTTGCAACTTTCCTGTGTCTGAAGTTTCATCAAAATTTAAAAAGTTTAAAAAGATCTCCAAAACACAGCGACCGAACACAGCTTATGTCTCTCTCCACAATGACAGTCTGGGTCTACATGGTCAGGTGGGGACCCAGGACTGTCCTTATGCTGCCCTCTCCCCTCTTGCACCACAGCCCCAGGGAGGAAAAAACTGATGTTGATAGAAAGCAATTCCTGTTTGAGCAAGTGACATGCAAGTTCATACTCCATTGGCCAGAGCAGGGTCTGGTGACAAGGGAGATTGGGAATGTAACGTCCACCCGGGAGACCCCCTGCAAAGGCGGAACTTTATTCCATGGAATAAGGGGGAGTGGACTTGGGAGGGGGACTAGCTGCTCGCCACCTTCCCCTTTCTCCAATTCAGAGGTCATTTGGCAAATGGCCATGGCTTTGATGAGTCTCGAGGCTGTGCATCCAGTTCAGATGTCCCATGTCCACCACTGCTCCACTGTGGCCTCTGCTGGGTGCCTCAAATATCCCAAACATATTATAGTCCGGAATGGCTCCTTGATTTTAGCTGTCCTTTCTGTCCTCAGCCTGTGCTGCACTGTCCACCTTACAGTGCCCTCCTGGTGTTCCTGCCACCTGGAAGGCAGGTAAGTCCCCTCTCCCACCCCGTCTCTTGGCCTGGTTCACGTCCATCACCCTTGGCCAGTGTCTCCAGCAGCGCATCACACACCTGCATGCCACAGGCATCACCCTGATCTTACTAAGATGAGGATTCTCAGTTTGGAGGGCTGGGCACAGCCTGAGGCTCTGCACTGCTGACAAGCTCCTGGGGGAAGCTGATGCTGCAGGTCTGGGTTGGAGCTGAGTCCTTTGGAGATGAAGGAGCTGGCATTGCTATTACTGCCAAGAGTATGATCACAGATGGAGGCGGATGAGTCAGGAGCACACCAGCCCGTGGAGCTACCCTTTTCTGAGGTGGACGTCTTGTGGGGTTCTGTCTGTGCTCAAACTTGGCACTATTTTGGAGAAAGGTACCTTGTAGGTCCCTTCCAGTTTAAATTTGCCTATGAGTTGGTAAGAAAAAAAAATAATCCATATATTTCACTTCATGTGGCTGATGAGGGGAGTTCAGAACACCAAAGGACCTGGGGAGATTCAGAGCATGTTTAATTTGAACGGAAAACAGGTATATGAGTCACTGGGCTTCCCCCCCTGCATGGCTAAGTGCTATATGGGCTGTGTCTCAGAGTAGCTGTCTAGCGGTGAGCCCAGGTTCTACCCACAGTGCAGTGGCATAAACAGGAGGTTTGCATGAGGTCTGGCAGCGGGCAGTCAGAATCCCAGCTCTGTGATTAGCTGTATGATCTTGGGCATGCCATTAGTCTCCCTGAAACTCAGTTTTACCATCTGTAAAGTGGGCAGGAGTATTACAGCTGACACAATGTTCCCAGTGGTTGGCTCTGATTTCCCCTTTGTTGGTGTGTCTCTGTATGTTCACGCCCTGCATCTCTACTGGTAGAAAAACCTACAGGAGCGTCCTCTAGACCTGCCTGACTTCTCAGAGGCTGCACATTGATGAGGCCGCTGCTTCTGCAAATTAACAGAAGTGTGTGACCAGAGTCTGCAGGCTCCCTAGAAACAAAGGCTTTAGATCAAGGTGTAAAGAGGCTACTTTTCAGGGCATCCAGCTATATTCTCCTTGACCACAAGATGGCACCCTGCAATCATGAAATCCACCACAGGCACCGTCAGATAGGGGCGCCTAAGGCGAGCCAAATATTTTTTTGAAATCTTTTCATTAGATGATATCCTTATCCTTCGTGGACCAAGTGGTTTTCCCCAAAGGCTCTAGAAAAGGTTTTACAGAGAATTTTGTCTCACCCCTTTTGGTGACGGGCAGGAACTCCATAGCCAGCCCCTCTGGGTTTGCAGTCCGTCTTTGTCACTTCCTGGCTCAACCTCACTGTATTCTTCATCCAACAATAGTGACAAAAGTACCTCCCTAAGAGGGTCACAGTGAGTTTTAAATGATGTTTTCAAAGTGCTTGGAATAGTGCCTGGCTCATAGCAAGTCCTATAAAAGTCTGGTAAATAAAACTTTAATATCAATAGTACTACTAAGAACACACTCAAGTGTTGCCCCACTCTTTTCAAATAAATGACATTCAACACCGAATAATCAAATTGTACCTACAAGAGTCCCAAATAGGTTGAGAATACTTAAATATTTTGAACTTCTGGAATTCCTGATATATTATGTAAACAATATTTTCCTAATTTATTGTTGTAATTCCTTTCTGGAAAGTAGAATTTTTTGCCAAAGAAGGAGTGAAAGAACTTTATCCATTGCTACTTGCTAAGATGCACACCTTGGTGAACAGCTTGTCTGCAGAAAGGCACCTGCCCAGGTATTTGCCTGCTGGGCCCTCCTGCGTGCCTCCGGTGTGTGGCCTGAAACTCCATCCCAGTCATTCCAGAGTTAACCTCTGAGTGTAATATCACCATTTTCACTCAGCTGGGAACAGACCTGCATCAAACGGCAAGATGAGTAGCTCAGGAGTCAAATGTCTTGCTCTTGCCTCTCCCTCCCTAGAAGCACAGCCCCGCAGATGGCTGGCTTCTTGATCTGTTACCATATGGTCAAAAATCGCTCAGAATAATGCCCGAAGCAAGAATTGGGTTGATGAGGTTATTATCCGTGAGAAGTTTCAATTTGTATTATATAAAACTGAATTGCAGAATATCTAATTGCAGAAAACCATCATGAGGGAAAAAAATGATCTATAATATCACTACTTTGAGATATAACCACCATTTCTATTTTGATTTCTTTGTACAATGATAGTCATGTGCACTAAATGTTTTTGCACAATCAGAAACACACAGATCTGAATCTTGCTTTTCCCAGTTCCATCTGAGGCTTTATCATGCCATGAAATACTCTTCAAAACATTTATTTAGAGCTTCCCTGGTGGCGCAATGGTTGAGAGTCCGCCTGACGATGCAGGGGACCCAGGTTCGTGCCCCGGTCCGGGAAGATCCCACATGCCGTGGGATCATGCTGGGCCCGTGAGCCGTGGCCGCTGAGCCTGCTCGTCCGGAGCCTGTGCTCCGCAACAGGAGAGGCCGCAACAGTGAGAGGCCTGCGTACCACAAAAAAAAACAAACAAAAAAATTTATTTATGGTCTTGTAATGTTTCCTCTACGCCTACACCATGAATTAACACTCAGCCTCTATTGTGGCTCCTGAGTTGCAGCATTAAAAGAAATACTGCAATAAACATTTCCTTGTAATAAACATTTTCTAAGAAAATTATTTATTTATTTATTTATTTTGGTTGCATCGGGTCTTAGTTGCAGGCACACGGGATCTTCATTGAGGCATGCGGAATCTTTTCATTGTGGCACAGGGGCTCTTCGTTGTGGCACTTGGGTTTCTCTCTAGTTGTGGCGTGTGGGTTTTCTCTTCTCTAGTTGTGGCGCGTGGGCTCCAGAGCGTGTGGGCTCTGTAGTTTGCCACCCGTGGGCTCTCTAGTTGAGGCGTGCAAGCTCAGTAGTTGTGGCACAAGGGGCTAGTTGCCCCTCAGCATGTGCGATCTTAGTTCTCTGACTAGGGATTGAACCCACGTCCCTTGCACCGGAAGGCGGATTCTTTACCACTGGACCACCAGGGAAGTCCCTAATATACACTTTTGAATGCAATTCTTTAGGAGAACTTAAGAAAAGTAGATGTAATGAGTTGACAAGCATGAACACTTTAAACCATTCACTAACTTTTTGCTTAAGGTCAAAGTAAAGTAAAGTAAGCAGCAAAAACTGGCTTCGAGTTCTGTTCTGCTAACTGCAGCCTCCAACATCTTACTGTCCTTTCTAGGTATTTAGGAACTTTAAATTGTCTTTCAGAATATAAAGGAGGGCTTTCAGTTAGGAAGTTCGGTGGCTCTAGTAATCTATAATATGCTATATGTTAATGTTTTCAGAAAGATGACCACAGCATTCCAGCTAGCTGTATATTGGTGAAAGTTTACCCCAAACTCAAATGCCTACTGGAGCCAGGCAGGGACTAAATGTGTCAGCAGGCCTAATGTGATATTTGGGAGATGTCTAGAGTGATATGGAAAGTGCATGCCATCCACTCCCACCTACACAAACAAACAAGTCAGACCTGAATTTGTGAGTCGTTTTAGAGCACTGCCCACCAAACAAAACCCGAATGTGAGCCAAATGGTGACCAGTTGTGACCTTTAGAAACACCCTTTGAGGTTCACGAAGGGCAAAGGGCAGATCTTCATTTCATAGGGGGCGAAACTGAGGTTCAAAAGACTTGGGCACATGGCTAATCCTGGAAGGACAGCACATACGTGGCTTGTCAGGGCTCTCAGCTAGTGTCACTGACTATGGCTGTGACATGTCTCGCAGATCATTTCCTACTCATGATAGACAAAGTACCAAATCTATGAATGATCGCCCCTCTCCCAGTTATTTCAGGGATTTCACTGAGCTAATGTGACTCTCGCGCACGCTATGCAATTGCTCACCCAAGAATAACTGCTCCTTCCAGAAAGCCCTCTCCACACGGGGACTGACCACAGAGGTCCGGCTTGTGCTATGAGGGGATTTCCCTTTTTCCGTTTCCTGCTTGCTGTCCCAGCTGTCATCTGAAGCCTCCACATCTACAGCCCTCAAATTTCACCTGGGGTTGGGGGGGGTCTGCACCGCTACCAGGGCGTGGCAGTGGGTGGGCGCAGGGGTGGCGGCACCGTACCTTTCCTGTTAGATTTTGGGATGCATTTGCCATGACGCTGTTGGGTTTTAAGCAATAGGTTTGTGTCTTGCACCAAGATTTGCTTTCTTCACTGAGTTAATGTAGTATTGTCACTGAGTTATTGCTGTTCACCCCACCATCCATGAGTTTTTGGGAAAAAAAACCTAACACTCTTCTTAAAACTCAAGAAGGCCTAGAGAAGGGGTTGGATGGGGTGGGGGTCGGGGGAGTGAGAGCAAGGTCTGGACCACGTGGAAAGGGGCCAACGCAGATCGCTCCAACGGCCCTGGGCCAACATCGGAGACACGGCCTGCAGAATCTGGGACACAAACAGTGCACACTCCATTTGAGCTCATCTTTTAAGAGCCTGGCCCCTATATTTTGCTGTTCAAACTTCAGTTTCTTCTCAGAGATTGCAAATGCAAAGGGGACGAGCAGGTAACATACATGAACAAAACATCTGGGTGTCTTTGCAGGGGCATGGGGGGGCCTCTGCTGAACTGAACAGCAGTGCTCAGTCTGGGGGTCCCAGTGCCCCCCTCCACCTTGTGGTTACCGGGGTGGTGGTGGTAGGGGTGTTGGCTGCAGGTACACGGTGGCCAAATCTTCATCTTTTCCAAGAGAAGCTGGACATCCAGATTTTACATGAGAGTTGCTGGTTTTTGAAAGGGGGCAATGACTTGGACATTTCCTAAGACATCCTATAGGCTAAAGGAACCTTACCTGCAGGCAGCACAGAGCTCTGAGCAACCCATCTGTGCCCTGCAGCCTCTGTGGGGCCAGTCCTCATAAAGGGAACGAACCTGCAATTTAATGACAGGGCTTGCGCATGTTCCAAAAGCAAATAATTTCAGAAATTGCAAGAGGGACTGTCTCATAAGTTTACTGCTTACTTAAAACCCACTACTTTCCATACCCAAATGAACGGTGATCTCCACCAACATTTTAGCCAGGCCATGAGAGTGACCGAGACGGGTTCATAAAAACAGCTAAATCTAAACATTTCCAAAGGGCTTTTAAAACAGAGCATCTCTGAGGATGTCCTGTTAATGAAGTCACCATCACCTTCACGATTAAGGTTCAGAGGAAGATTTAGGGGTGCTTGGGTGACATCACAGGCTCCTAGGGCTGGGGCCTGCAGCAGGCTGACACATGAGTTGAATGCAGTTTGGGGGCGTGGTGGCAACAGAGGGGGACAGGTGGGCATTTGCTATCATCAATTGTCTTCTATCTCAGGGTGGGCCAGGAGGGCTTCTGAAAGTACCTGGACTGGGGTGCCAGCTTTGCCCATCCCTCTCCTATAGTCCGACCAGCAAACTGGATATGGGCTGTCCCAGACCCAACAGCCTCTGTACTTGTCTAAACTGCAGGAGTGGGGTGGGGTGGGGGGTCTGGTGGAGGACCAACTTAGCCTCCAGACAAAATGTTTCCTTCCTAATTGAGATGAGGGCTTTCGGGCCATTCAGACTGACCTGATAAACCCATGTGAAGCCATATCCTGTGTCAGAAAGGCAGTTTTCCTGAAACTGAATACCTTAAAAATGTGAGTGAAGTTGAATAGCCTCAGGGGGTTGTCAATCAGCCCTCTTCCTCCAGGTTGGCTCAGTGCCAACTGGAAATGCTGTCTCCTGTCCCGGCTCCTCAGTGGCCTTCCTCTGGGAGAAGGGGCTGAGGCTGGTGTGTGGGGAGATTTCTAGTGTTTAAATGGGGGGGGGGAGGGTAAGCACTAAGATGTCAGATAAGTCTCATTTTTGCAACATTTCCCACGGACCTGGAAGTAACGCATTTTAAGAAATGTTTAATACTTTAAAAAGAGCAATACCTAAGTCTCAATCATTTAAAAATAAGTACATTTTATCCAATCAAGGCACACCATTATTTTATATACCACCAACAAAGGAAGAAAGGAAACGGTAGCAAATAAATGCCACATGGTGCTGCCTGGCTCCTGTGATTAGAAAACAATCTTATGGTTACCAGGGGCAAGGGGGGGAGGGATAAACTGGAGATTGGGATGGACATATACACACTACTATATATTTATAAAATAGATAACTAATAAGGACCTACTGTATATATAGCACAGGGAACTCAATACTCTGTAATGACCTGTATGGGAAAAGAGTCTAAAAAATAGTGGATGTATGTATATGTATAACTGATTCACTGTGCTGTACAGCAGAAAGTAACACAACATTGTAAATCAGCTATATTCCCCCCCCCCAAAAAAAAGACACCTCGGATTTCAGGGATGTTAGGTGAGCAAACACCCAATTCTTGGCATCTAGGAAGAGGCCTGCTTTTGCGGTTGTCCTCTGCCAGCTGGTCACCGGGGGGCGCAAGATGCCAGCACACTCGGTTGTTCTCCTTACCTGTTATTTCCTCTGTCTTGAAGCAGTCTGGGCTCCCAGTGAATCAACCCGCTCCGTCCGCCAACTGTCCTGTCCAGTCTCAAAGGCCTCATCTAGAAAAGGGGGGGAGGTGCAATGGAATGCACCCCACCGTGCATTTCAGTGTAGCGCAGAGAGATGCAGACACCAAAAGTGATAAGCTCAGTGAGTGAACCGTCTGAAGGTGCAGGCTTATAGGTCCTTAATGGTCACAGCCAAGCAATGTCTATTAAACGCTCTCAAGCTCTCGTTTAGTTTTATTCTTCTATTACTGGAATACGAGCTTTTAATATATGCATATTTAAGTCAATAAAACATTTCGAAATAGACTAAGAATTATGGGCTCTCCCTCTGTCAGTACTGGGTTGGGGTCTCCTTTCGTCCCCACCTCCTCCCTGGGTGAGTTTTGCAGTCCTTACTCTGCCTTCATTAATGTGCAGCTTGGACCGGGCTCAGCCGACCCTACCAGGGCCGTTTCTTGACCCGAGGGCCGGAGGCCAAGTCCCTAGAGTTCAATGAAAGTGTGGAGGAGGGAGATGGTCAGGGTCTTTCCGGCCGGCCTGTAGATGGCGCCCCGGGAAAGGGATTCCAAGCCGCGTTCCCCAAGCTCTTGGGGCCTGGAGCCTAGAGGTCCGGGCGGAGCGCACCCGGCTGTGAAGACGGTGCAGCAGCCAGGTGTTCCTTCCAACTCCCACTGCTGCTCCGCACTTGTGCTAGAACTGGGTGGGCGGCATTACATGCAAACGTTCAGCAGGGCCCGTGTAGGGGGCGCGCATCGAGGGGCACAGGAGCGGCACGCGGCCGCGACCCCCACGCGCCGAGCAGCCTGGCGACCTCCACGCGCGGCGGGCCCTTCCTACCCCACCCAGCGGCAGGTGGACAGTGTCGCTATGAAGAGAAAGCCTCGATTGTCCCTCCTACAAACCGCCACACGCCAGATCTCCGCTATTATGCACCCTCCATAGAAATGCAAACGAGCCGCGTGCGCCGGCCGCAATCTGCTCGCGCGCCCGGGCGCCCCGCAGCGCTCTGCAGCGGGCGGGGAGGTTGGCTAGGACCTTTCAGCTCGCCCGGGTAGGGGCCTTGTTTGTGCTAGGAGAACCTCGCGCTCTGGGCCATAGTGTCAGCTGGAGGGGGCTGCACTCAGGCCTTTTGCAAGCTTAAAGCCAGCGCTGCGTGTTTTTACTTTAGGTTCCGGTTTAAAAGCAATGGTCTCATAGACTCCAAATTTAAAGTAAAGAAAAAATAGAAAGGTAGCAACAAAAATAAACGCAAAAAAAAAATTCATTAGATTCCCCAAAGGTGCGTTTCACAAATTGCAGCGTACTATTAGTCAGCAAGGTTTTTTTTTTTCTTTTTTTAAAACTTTTTCCTTTTAAGGACTTAAGAAAAACAAAAAGGCGAGATGAAATCTGCAGGCTCCAGTCTGCCTGGTAACACCCCGACAAAAGCGGCAGATTTGAGGCATTGTCATCCCCCGCACCCCTCCCCACGTGGCCTTCTGGCACGAGCCTCCGGCCGCCGCCTCATTTGCATCAGAAAGCGGGCGCGGGCCAATGGGCGCGCAGGCTCGCGCCAGCTGGCTGTGCCAAGGGCCCAGCCTATATAAGGGCGCGCGGCGGCGCCGAGTCTAACTAGCTGGTGGTAGGCGCGCGGGTTTGGGCAGTAGACCTTCTTGTCTTCGCTCGCGTCCGCTCCGCCCTCTCCTCTTGTGGATAATTTGCTGCTCGCCAATCGCAACATGACTCTGGAAGAAGTTCGCGGCCAGGACACGGTTCCCGAAAGCACGGCCAGGTAGCTCGGCGCCGAGCGTCGGAGGTCTTTGGGCTCGGGGATCCTGATCCTGCCCTGGTCGCGGCTGGTTGGGCGTCAGTCTTCGGGCCCGCTGGGGTGGGAACCCACTGGGTGGAAGCCGGGCGCGAGTGTGCCGGCTGGGCCGGGGGTACGGCACTGAACTGGCGCGCCGGACTTGGGCGCTGGGGGTGCGTCCCCGGGCCTGAGGATCCCGGCGCACCCTCCTGCTAGTCCCCGCTCACGGCGCTGGCTCGTCCGCAGGATGCAGGGCGCCGGGAAAGCGCTGCACGAGCTGCTGCTGTCTGCGCAACGCCAGGGTTGCCTCACCGCCGGCGTCTACGAGTCCGCCAAAGTTCTTAACGTGTGAGTATAGACGCGGCCCGGGCAAGGCGAGCTGGGTGGGAGGAGCGGCAGGGAGACCGGGGAGATGGCGGCGAGGGACACCCCGGGCTCCCCGACCCGACCTCACCACCTCCTGCTCGCCCGCGCAGGGACCCCGACAACGTGACTTTCTGCGTGCTGGCTGCCGACGAGGAGGACGAGGGCGACATTGCGCTGCAGATCCACTTCACTTTGATCCAGGCGTTCTGCTGTGAGAACGACATAGACATCGTGCGCGTGGGCGACGTGCAGAGGCTGGCGGCGATCGTGGGTACCGGCGACGAGGCGGGTGCGCCGGGGGACCTGCACTGCATCCTCATTTCGGTGAGTGTCGCCTTCGTCCCGATGTCGTCCCCGCCCCCGTCATCGGCCAGTGGCCAGCCAGGCTGACCTCTGCGCTCTCCCCGCAGAACCCCAACGAGGACGCATGGAAGGACCCCGCCTTGGAGAAACTCAGCCTGTTCTGCGAGGAGAGTCGCAGCGTCAACGACTGGGTGCCCAATATCACCCTCCCCGAGTGACAGCCCCGCGGGTATCCTTGGTCTGATCGACGTGGTGACGCCCCGGGGCGCCTAGCGCGGGGCTGGCTCTGTGGATGCGCCCTCCGAGGGCGCCGGAGTGCGGCGTGGAGACTGGCAGGCGGGGGCGCGTGGAGAGCGGCGAGGAGGTGCGGCTCCCTCCCGAGGAGGGGCCCGGCGGCGGCAGGGGCAGGCTGGCCCCAGCCCAGGACTCTACAAGTGTGGGGAGCGGCTGCTCGCCCAGGAAGGCCGGAGGCGGGACCTTGGCCGCGCGGCCGAGAAGGACGGACTGGCCGGGCAGGAGTGACTCAGCAGCCTGTACTCCCGGCAGAAAGGAGGAGAAAGGCAAGGCCAGGCGGCCTGGACTTGTACAACAGTTACAGGAGCTCTGACGGATTTAGCAGTATGCACTGCTTTTTCAAAACGGACACGGGTGATGCTTCATTTTCTAGAGGATTATGCTGCTGCAGCTTTGAGTTTTACAATAAACGTACTGAAACAAACTTACTCTCTTTATTGAAGGCAGGGGATCTTTGTCTGCGGGGAGGTGGTTTGCAGGGCTGTTGACTTCTGAAATTCACGAACTCGATGGCACTTGTTCCATCTTCCTGTTGGGGCTGAATTACAGGCTCCTGGGGTGCTGGAAGTGGGGGAGGGGACGCCAGCTGGGTGTTAGGGCAGAACTTGAGCCCTGCTCCTATTTCTCTCCCTTTAGGAAAAATTTTAAACTCTCAAGACAGGAGCATACTTGGAATAAGACATCAGTGCAGCAGCTGGCCATCCAACCTGATAACAGAGGCCTTTCCCTCCCCTGCCCCTCTCTCTCCTCTGCCCCCTCCTTTCCAACAGCTGCTTATCAGAACAGCTTGCAGGATGCAGCCAGCGCCTTCCTGCACAATGAGCTTTGCCTTCTGCAGGCGCTGCCCTTTGTGGTCCCTGAGGATGGTGGCAGACTGCTCTCAGGAACCTTTTCCTCTTAAAGGAATGGCACTTACAGCAATGTCACCAAGGTATTAATATCGCGTATGACATGATGACTGCATTTAAGTGTGAGTCATCATTTTGTCATGGCTGTGATAGAACTTAGAAGATCTGAGCAAAAATGGGAAGGCAGCATCTACACAAATAGGTGTGAGCAATTCTGAGTGGGGCCGGCATCTGCTATCTACTATTTCGAGTGTTCTCTGCCCACATCAGAGTTGTGAGGAGGGCTGCTATTCACAGCAGCTTTGAAAGACTTATAGGAGAAAAATAATTGAAATCTGTTTTGGCAAAGACTTTCCTTAAGGAGGATGTAGGGGGGAATGTACTGAGCGAATCAATCTTTTTTATTAGACCAATGTTTTGATTTCACGCTGGTGCCTGACTACACTGCTTTTGGCAGGGGAAATATACACGGGGCTAGATTGCTGTTAGCAAGCTGCCCAGGGGTCCATTGAGCCTTCTAGGCAAAGGAGGGGTAGTGTGCTGTTTTTCTAAGAAGAAAATTCTACCGATTTTTCAGCAGTCCCAGGTAGCTGATTGGGTGCCACTTTTTAAGTTCTCTCCAAATCGTGAAAGAATTAACAGGACTGTACAAACTTAATTATTTCTACTGTAAGGAACACGTCTTATTTCACATTCATCAGCTCTTAAAATCCCCCTTGACAGAGGCCCAGTGAAATAATTCAGCTGTGTTTGTGCCCAAGTTTCATTCCTATTTCACCTTCGGCTGCTCAAAACCTTGAGTTTTCCTGGTTGAAGTGGAGCCTTGCAGGGTGGGTCTCTACAGCAGTCTGCATTCTGGCCTAATGACCATTTGCCACAGCATGCTATAGTAAACACAAATGGGGCATAATTACTTTAAAATGTACCCTTCAATGAGTAAATGTAGCAGAGCATTGCATAGAGCAGGCGGCAGACCCTCCTGCTGGCCCACTGAACCTTGTAGAATAGTCACTTGGCAGACCTTAAGAAACTTGGCTTTCTCGGACTAGAATTTACAGTAGGGGCACCTGTTGGAGCCCCAGGGGCTAGGAAAATTTACAGGGAAAAAAAAAAATGCATGCTTGGACATAGTGCCAGCCCCAAAGCTTGTGCTTAATTTTTTTGTGGGAGGTGTGAACAAGCATTTAATGCTATTAAAATGAATAGGTAATAGGATAGGATAGGTAATAAAATGCACGGTGCTTATAAACACATTATCGTATTCATACTTCCAACAACTCTAAGTGGTAATGCTTAGATAAACTAATTATCGCATGCACGGTGAGGTGATCCATGCAGACGCTTTAGCACGATGCCCTGCATCTAGAAAGCACTGGATGAATGTTAATGACAGTAATACTGTATTTATGATGAAGGAGTTTGTTAAAGATCATAGAAATCAAGTGGACTGGTGGATTTGGACCAGGCTGTCTGGTTCCAGGGCCCAACACTACTTGCTGTGCCACACATCTGGGAAGGAAGACTTACTTTCATAACTTTATACGTTTATAAAAGTTTTATGTATTCATTGCAGAAAACTTGTAAAACACAAAAACAGGAAAGAAAAAAGTGCTGTAATGGGCCATCTCCACATTTTGGTGTATTTCCTTCTCGCCTTTTCTACATCTCTGAGGGGTAGGTACCATGCAATATACAAAACCACGTGCAACATTTTTTAAGAAGCTCATCTTCCCCTGCATTTGGTTGTCTCTTGCTTCTTTTCCTTGACATTCTGTTGCATGCCCCCATGTCACTCAGTGACCTTGGAGGTCAGGGTCTTCAGCGCTGCAGTAGGCTCCAGCACAGGAGTGACAGCGCACACTGGTTAGGGAGCCCTATGTACCCCACAGGCCTCACCAAGCAAGACAGATGCCAGCTGTTTGTAGGCCCGAAGCAAGGCTGTGCCCACCCCAGGGCAATGAGTGTCAATCACGCTCATCTTTTAGTTCAGACAAAATTGTTTGCATCTGATCATGGCTATAAAAAATTGCACTGGCAGAAACGCTGTTGTAAAGATGAAACGAATACAGAAATGAAAGAGGCAGCAGCTCTGGGGGTCAGGCAACCCTCGTACACACAAGGAGCTGGGACTTCCATTCTCTCTTTGGTAAGACAAGAGGACAAAATGATTGCCAAGATTTGTTTTAATTTTAAAGGCTGTCATTCTAGGTATTATACATTTAATGAAAACATTAGCCTCAGTGGCACAATGGGTATTGCTCTCGAGGCTCACAGAGAGCCATTTAAAAACAGCGATAGAGTTTTTCGGAAGCAAAGCAAGGATGTCGGCAAACAAAGCAAGGCTGTGAGGTCAGTTCAGGGAGCAGATATTTATTTTCGCTTCTTTTCAGAGTTCTTGAGCTTTTCTGTTGGTTTCTCCAAGCTATCAGCCCGTACACTCCTCATGGGGTGTGTCCCCCCAGAGGTCAAAAGGAAACTGTCCTTCCCCAGCCACTGAGAAGACACTTGATAGCCTAACTGGGGCAGTGAGGTGTGATCCTGTCTGGAGAGACCAGCTGGGGACAGGGGTATGCCTGGACCCATGAGGAGCCTTCAATTTCTGTTGTAGGGCAAAGTTATACTTGGTCTTTGGAAGCAGCCTTGTTTTTAAATCTCGCTCAAACTTTCGTTCTTTATCTTCCAGGAGATATTTCTCTTCTCTTGGCAAATAAGGTGTGCACATGAAGAGCTCCTGATTTATGTTCTCTCTTCCAGGCGGCGAAGAGGGTGTGGCCAGCAGTCATCTGTGAGGGGTGAGGGCTGCTTTCAAGAGTCTGGATTCCAGGAGGTGGATTTCCTGCTGGAAGTTGCTGGAAACACCCCCAGGGCTGCATGATTCCAGCCCAACAGGCAGCAAAGACCTTTAGAGCCTCTGTGAGCTGGGCCTGGGAGGGACTGCTGCTTCTCCACCTCATGGTGGGGAGGTGGGCACGGCCCTTGGCTACTGGGTTTGGGGGTGGGAGATGGGCTACTCATTCATTCATTCCCTCATTCATTCGTCCATTGGTTCCTTCATTCATTCAGTTGGCAATTACTGTTTGGAGCACAGTTCTAGGTGTGGACTCCTGACGGGATCTTGCGGGCCTGAGTGGCTTGTTGCAGGTGAGTGTTTGGGTAGGGGAGGGGGGTGTCCAGCTGTGTCCCACACCCATTGGATCCTTGTTTTCAAGGCTGGCCAAGGGCTGTCTGGCACCTTGGGGCTGCTTCCAGGGCGGCTGGGAGTATGTGATCAGAACGTGGGGTCTACCTGCCCGTGACGTTTGGAACCTGGCCTAATTGTCTGGTAATGTAATATTTTGGTCAAAGCCAAGTTCTCTTTCTTATTGCTGCTGTGGCTTCCTGTTGCACAGAATAGATACATTTGTCTCTCTCCAGCTTCTGGATGTGGGGACTGCAGATCAGTGAAATACAGGAAAGCAAGCATGTTTCTTGTGGTCTGAAAACCTCAGTGGAGACAGTAAAATCAGTCATGGGAACATTGTTCAAAAGACCTAGGAGCTTTTTTCCCTCCAGACGGGCTCTAATCCTATAACCGCTGAGCATTTCTGTATCTCATACCAAGTGACTGATGTGGTTTTACTTTATCACCTCAAGGGGAGGTGGGATTTGCTGCCGGTTTTCATGATTCTTTTTCTTCAGTGTTTGGGGTTTGCTTTGGGTTGAAGTTTGCAAGCTCTTTGGTTATGCAGCTTGGTGGTTGAAGTGATTCAGCTTTTTTTGTGGTCTCTGCAGTTATTCCCCAACTTTGTGATGGTGGCCTAGATGACATTCACTTACATCATGTCTTTCCTGAGTGGGAGTAATTCTGGAGGATGATTTCAAATTTGTTGGATTTTTATTATGATAAAGTACAGGTGAATAGAATTGTAAGCAGCAACATTAATATAGCAATAAATAGCAAAATGGAAAGAAAAGAAACAGATTGGAGAAAGCATCCTCTTTCTCAGCAAGATCAAAGTTCTGTAGAGTGATTCACAGCAGCAAAGTGATTCCTGGAACTCTTTGCATGGAGAGGAATTCGATGCTAAAATTCCAGGAAGGAGGACACTGATGGTGGATTAGGCACCACTATCGGGAGACCCATTAAAAACCATTGTGCATTCATTTTCTGTCCTTGGATTTCTGCAAATCACTCAAGTTCTGATTCTGTGGGCCCAAAACAATGATGAGATAAAGCCCACGGATGGGTTGGTTGGCCCATAGTCATCACATGCTCAGCTTGGCTAGCCGGGGGTTTGGGGTCCTACTGGGCAGCCTCAGAGCCCATGCTCCCATTCCCCGTGCAGTCAGGGCCAGGACTACCAGGCACTCTCCCTCCATGTGGTCTCCAGGCCCCTGGGCCCCCAGGTTCTCCAAAAGCACAGAGAACGCTGCGGAGAAACCACTACCCACCCAGGGGCAGCTGAGGAAGCCAGAGGGAAATGTGGGCCGGGGGTGAAGCCCTGTGCCTTTGCTGGGCCACCCAGCCTTGGCCATCAGGGACTCCTCTGCCCAAGCAGAAGCCCTTGCCCTGCACCAATCCTGATTATGCTGTTGGAGAAGAAGCTGTCCACCCAATTCCGGCAGCCTATTCCAGGACAATGGGACTATTGTACCTCTCAGCCCCCATGACAGCCTGGCCGATGGGCCAAGGCCTGGGCTAGACCTTGTTCGCTCCCTCTCTGGTCACCAGCTGCCAGCAGTGCCCCTGTAGTTGGACCTGCCCTTCCTGCTGCAGAAACATCTCTTTATCTCCCTACGTGTGCCTCCCTCCCCACCTTTTCCTCCCTCCCCACCTGTCCCTCCCCTCCACACCTGTCCCCTCTCCTCCCCACCTGTCCCTCTCCTCCATACCTGTCTCTCTCCTCCGCACCTTTGGTGCAGGGTCTCCGCTTCTCAGATCTAGACCCTCCAGCCCCTCTGTGCTGGTCTTGAGCTGCCTGTCTGCCCCCCCTGTTGTCATCGCCACCTCCCACATTGCTGGCAGTCAATTACCTTCTCATGACACTGGTGTCATCGTGTTACCCCCTTTCCCTGGAGACTATTGGGACCAACAGATTCCTGTTGCTTCACTGCCCTGCCCTGCTCCAAACATCAGGCGCATCTCCTCCCGCTTCTTCACGGGCCTCCTCCTCTACCCTCTCAAGTCTCCTCTTACATATTGTGGAGATCTGTTTACAAGCCTGAGTGTTCCTCACAGAGAGGGAGAGGGTTTCCCCTGAAATACCTTGACTCCATCATGGTACTTGGGACAGGCTCACTCTACGGTCTCACTGGGTGGAAGGAAGCTGTGTTCTTTGGAGGATGGACGCACATCATCCTTACATCCTGCCATGTAGTCTATAACAACTGCACTTTGAATGCTTAATGAGAGAGGGAGAAGTAGAACCATGTAAGCAGGAATGTTGGTTTGGTGTCTGTCATAGGAGCTGGGGTAGGATTTGATCTTTCATCATCATCGTCATCATTTGATCACCATGGTCACCATGATCACCAGCACATTTGCCGAGTGCCCATCTGGTATCGGAATATAGATCCTAGACAATTTGAAGATGTTAAACTTTACAAGAAGCAACACCAATTTTTAAAAAATCAATAGGAAGACAAACAGTGAGAAGCACTCACTTCAAGAAGGATGCAAGAGGAAGAGCAGGGAGCAGGCAGTGAAATTGTGAACACGGACTACACAGTGGGAGAGTCTTGGCTCTCTTCTGCAGAAAGCAGGAAACCGTAGCACATCCTGCATAGAAGCAGGATGGGGCCTCATAGGGATGGGAACAGCAGTCAGCCACTGAGGACTGACCTGGGTGTGGGGTGTTCCTGGGGGGACAGGATGGCTTCTGAAGGTTCCAGTGTGTCTGATACTCCTAGAGCCTGGGGAGACCTGGCAGCAGCAAGTGTTGAAGTGAAGGTAGGCCCAGGGGTCCCTCAGCAGCTAGAGGACTTTGGCAATTGTCTCAGTTTCCCTGCAGAACAAACCATCCCCAAACTGTCTCTCATGATTGGCTCGCTTGGGCTCTGCAGTCCTTTTGCTCCACCTGGAGCTGCCTGAGATGGTACCTGGAGGGCCTGGTGGAAGACTGGACTTGGCCAAGGTGCCAGGATGTCTGAACGGCTCTCCCTCCCCATGCGGCCTCCCCCTGAGCATCCTACATAGGCGTGGTGCCATCCCTGCTGGATTCTGTTGGTTCACTGGAGCCACAGGCCTGCATTAAGTACGGGAGTGTGATTCCTGGGACGGTGGTCCCGGGGTGCCTTCTTGGAGAGTAGCTTGGAGTCCTGTTTCTGAGTCAGGTTTGAGCTAGTGAGTCCCTCGGAGGTGTATTTAAATGATATAACCCACTCTGAGGGAAGAACAACATCAAAGTACAAAATGTAATCATCCGTAAACTTTTAGTTGGTGTGCGCTGCTGCTCTTTGCTAAGAAAAGTCTTCTTTAAAGGATGTTTACAAACACTAAAAATTGCTTCGATAAATTCCACAGAAGACACATCCCCTCCTCAGCTCAGTGCATGGTTATTCAGCAAGTTGGCATGAGGGTGTGTTGTGGTCCACATGGACAATTTACTGGTACCCAAGGGTGCCAGGCTTTGCGCCCTCCAGCCTTGCAGATGTGGTATCAGCCCCGCCCCCCCCTTCCCATAGCCTTCCCCGGCCAGACCGTGCCACACCCCCCAAGCAAAGCCCCAGGACCTGACTTCCCTGCACCTCCACCCTGATCCAGGTCCCCTCAGATGTTCCCCCATGGACAGTATGGCTTCACATTTCTGAAAGGTGGATCCTTTATCTGAAACATCTGGGAGGTCTGAGCATCTGTTAGACAGTGAGTGGGTTCAGTGATGGGGAGGCCATCAGATTGTGCAAAGAGGAGCCATTCAGCGGGGGCTGAGAGACCCTCATGCACTGGGAGTCAGCCGGGGCTGGAGGTGCGCCTCCGGGTGCAGTGAGGAAGGGGTTTCAGTTCTAATCCAGACCTCTGTTAACTCACTGTTCTTCCCTTTTTGGTGGGAAAAAATAAGGTAATTTCATACAATGATTTAGGTTTGAGTACTAAAACTATCAACTAGTACAATATGCTAAAATCTGGAATCGAGTCGAGGTGCAGCTGTGCTTGGCACTCTCCAGCACAGGCTCCCTGCCCGCCTCTGGTCGGTGCCTGGAGGAGGGCATTGCCCAGGCTCTGCCCCAGGGCTTCTCCTTGGACTTGGGCAACCGAAGGGTCGGGGGGAGAGGTCGGTGTTTCTTCCCTCTCCCTCCTGCTTTGGAGCCCTGTCCCTGGCAGTGCCCCACTCCCTGCATTGCACCTATGTCAGAAGCCCCTCCCCATGTGCTCTGGGCTGACCACCTCCCCTGAGAACACCTGGCCTTGAGCCCAGCATACCTGACCCTCCTCTCCCCTGTCATTGGCCAAAGCAAGGTCTGCGACTGTGCCTAAATCAGAGAGCAGCGCACCCGACACGTGCCTGCATGGAAGGGCCCACGCTGAGGCCTGACTATCAGTGGCATCCACTCGGACCCCCTTTGCCAGCAGGTGCACCAGCCACTCTTGCTCTGCAGAATCGCCCTTGGCCACTGGGTGCCTTCAGCCAGGGCAGGCTGCCTCTCCACAGACTCAGCTGAAGACCTCAGACAAAGGAGGTGCGAAAGGCCACTCCATGGCATCCACGTGGGACTCACGTGGTGCTCTCGGGAGGGAGTCAGGCAGAGGCCCCCCAATGCTCTCCAGCCTCCTCATGACCCCTCTCCCAAAAGCATCCCGTCAGTCACCTGAACTGAGGCCCTGTGTCAGCCTCTAGGGTCTGGGGAGGAATGCCCCTGCTTACTGGCTGGGTCAAGGTATTCCAACTGAAAGGCAGGACCTGCCTCATCAGGTGGTGTGAGGATGCAGAGGGGCAAATGCATGCAAAGGGCCTGGAAGCAAGCCTGCAGGACGAGGCCTGCAGAGGACATGGCCAGAGCCACCTCAGCTTGTTTGGTCATTTTAAGGACTAGGGAGTTCCCCCATTTTTACACAGCAACAGAACTGGAGACATTGTGCCGCCCTCCTATGCACTTTTCTCTGCTGACAGGAGGACAGTTGGGCACTAAATGACAAGCTCAAAAAGTCGCTCAGCCCCAAGGCTCAGGCCATCTGCAGGCGTGGCTCCAGATCCTGCTGTCCACTGTGGCACAGGCCTCTTTGCTCAGGTGTGGCGAGGGACAGGCCGTGGCCAGTGAGGCAGAGGGGGCAGGGGATCTTCCAGGGCTGCCTTTGGGGGCTGGGGAGAAATGTGCCTGAGAGGAAGGCCAGGGACCCCGAGCAGGGTCCCAGGGGCCACTCTTGTCGGCTTCCACCAGATTCTGTCCGGTGGCTCTTCTTGGCCCTGGGGAGAGCAGCCCGCAAGCGTCTGCCCATCTCCTGGGGTTTTGTACAGCGTCTGGGGCCTTGGAGACTTCTCCTTCCCATCAAGTCCCAGGCAGTGCTGTAGCTGCAGGTCCCTGGATCATGCTGTGAGCTCTGAGGGCACAGAGGCTCCCCGCTGCACCCCTTAGGGTCGGGGGGGCTAACCCTAAAGTTACCCTGAATGGGAGTTTCTGCTTTCATTTAACACACGACGGCCCACAGCGTGCTAGTTCTGGCTGACCCCTGACAGGAAAGGGGTCTGCCCCACCCTGTGGATTGGACCCTGTAGAGGTAGCCATGGAGAAAAAGGAGAGGTGCCAGCCACCTGATGAGGCAGGAGCTGGTCCCAGGCCCCTGCCCCTATTAGGCATGAGGCCAGGCTCTGTGTTAGGAGCCTGGAGAGTGGGGGAGTTGGGGGCCTGCATTTGAATTCCTGACCATGGACCACTTTCCAGCTGTGACCTCAGGACTCTCGGAACCTCTCTGAGTGTTGATGTCCATATTTTCAAGAACTCTGACCTCGCACAGTACCTGTGGGCTCAGAGGTACCTAATGCACCTATTGATTCCAGACCTGAGGTCTGGTTGGGTTGTTGTCAGTCCCTGCCTCAGTCACTCAGTGCCTCTAGGAACAGGCTAGAGGCCTTTTTGCTCTTAAACAAAGCATTGAAGTCCATGAGCTCTTCAAGTCTCACAGTTATAAGATTCCAACTTTCTACGGTCCCACAAACATCTGTTCTATTAGCAGCTTCCTCCAACACACCCACACACTCACTCATACACACACACACACACACACACACACACACACATACACACACACACACACACACACATTCCCATAGTCCTCTGTTGTGAGGCCCAATCTCTCAACCTTGCTGGACGTGCAGCTATGAAATGAAGTCAGCAGGCTTTGCTTTACCGACTTCAGATGGCCAAGGATGCATGAATAAAAAGGAAGCTCCCTTTCAGAGGGTGAAGATGCCCTGAGAAAGACAAGAACCCCAGGCTCAATGGCATGGCCATGTCCTGCGAGAGCCTTTCAAACATGCCTGGCAGTTTGTTTTTAAAATTGTGAGCGCTGGAAAACAACAGACAGTGCTTCTCTGGATTTTATTTCCCTCTCCCAGGCTGCACTTTCTGAGATGTACTCTCTCACTCTTGTCTTCCTCTGACTGTCACCAAGCCACGAGCTGCACAAAATCTCAGTGCTTGCAGCCCTTTTTCCTTGCTTTTGCTCCTATCCGTGGAGGCTGACATCTGTCTCAAAAAATGCAGGGAGGCAACCCTATTTCAGAGCTGAAGGATCCAAAAGGTCTCTGCCTTTCCCACAGGGTAACTATTCATCCCAACTCTTTCCTACAAGCATTCTCTGTCCACAGCACTTGCCTTATTATTGTTTTTCTCAGGGCTGCAAATTACTTCAAATAAACAAGCTAGTACGTAAAAAGTAATGGCTGGAATGCTTGGTTTCCACTAAATGATTAAACTATGGGAACATTGCGACTTCTGGAATACCAGGGTAAGGTGATAGATAGACAGCCGGTGCACAGAATGTTCTGTTCTGAGCTGCAAGTTGGTGGCTTTCATTCTCGTGCTTGGCCTTGCACAGGTTAGCAGTCAGTGAGGAGAACTTGAGCTCTCAGGGTTCTCTGGGAGCCTGTCTCCTTTGCCCGGGGCCAGGTTCTGGCACAGAGAGTGGATTCCAGAGCCGGCCCTGCCTGCACTGCTTGTGCTGCTTGTGTGCCTGGCTGACAAGCTCACCTCAGCAAGATGGAAGCTGCCGTTTGCATACCTTCAGGGAGCAGAGGCTCCCCAGATAAAGCTTTCTGGTGGGCGGGGCAGGAAGAAAACTCTCGGGCTGGGGTCTGCTCCAGGTCAAACCTGCGGGAAGGCAGATCCCTAGCAAGTGAAGCTGCCCCTGCCCAGGGCTGGCCCCACTAACTGATCCTGGCCCCCAGCCTCTCCGTCTCCTCTTCCGCCCATTGAGCCCACTCAGACGTCTCTCGTGGGGCCACTGCTGAAGCCGACTGAGTAAAGACGTGAAGGTGCCCCGTGTGACCCTGTCCATAGTGGACGCCCTGTAAAGGTTGGATGCCTCTCTCCTACCTGGAACGTGAGCAATGCTGATTTTCTACCGCACGTTGAACGTGAGGCTGCAGCTTCACCTAGGGACTCCCCACCCCACAACCTGACCCTGGGGTAATTATGTCTGCATGGCCATCAGGCTGACCCCCAGGGGGGCAGCCTCGCCTTGGTCAACCTTTCCCATTAACGCATCCTGACCACCCCAGGGCTCACTTCTCAGGGAACGCATGGGGGCT
This sequence comes from Aethalodelphis obliquidens, assembly GCF_003676395.1. Taxonomy (NCBI): domain Eukaryota; kingdom Metazoa; phylum Chordata; class Mammalia; order Artiodactyla; family Delphinidae; genus Aethalodelphis; species Aethalodelphis obliquidens. The sequence continues at coordinate 1,947,625 of NW_020838018.1, forward strand.
CTGGGAAGCTGTTCAGTAGGACTGTCTGTGTCTCGTCATTCACCATCAGGGAAATGTGTATTTCTCAACACGGCCACCATGGGAGGTTTCGTGGAAGGAGGATCTACTGGGGTTGCTGGGGACAACAGCAAATGAACTCAGGAGACAGAGAAGCCACCAGGAGAGACACGTACTCTGGAGGGTGAGGAAGCTGGGCCACGGGCAGCCCAGCTGAACATGAAAGGGATTAAAGTACTTGTGGTACATGGTGAGGTGGCATTTCTGTTTTATTGGAAAACGAAAGGAGAGAGGGTCTCCCGGTAGCCTTGGTGTGTCACACCATCTTTCTGGCAGAGAGTGAAGGCCACCAGACATGGGGATGGAATGGCTCTGCAGTTCCCAGCGGCCTTGCAGAGCTACTGTGTCATAAGCCAGAGAGCAACTGAAATTACACATACGTCCATATTTGCTGTTGTTGAAAGATCATCGAAGCAAGATTCCCGGGGCTCAGCTTTGTGGCCCTTCTCAAGCTGGTCCAGGAATTGTTTACGAGGCCAGGCTTAACACTATGCCAGGAATTGTGTATCACAACTGGACTTCTTGGATATCTGCTGGAATCAAGGAGCCAGATGAGAGGGAGGGAAATAATCTGAGTGAGAAGGAGGGGGGAACCGGAGCCAACTCTCTCAGTGACTTGGGATGACCTGCCCTTGTCCTCACACTGCCCTGTAGCCTTCTGCTGGCAGGACCTCGTGTACTGTTGATATCTTTATCTCTGTGTTAAGTGGTACTTTACCTTTATTTTTCTGGTTCCCCATCAACACAGCTTGCCATCTTCCCTTCCTGCCTTCTTTCTTGGCACTGAAGACACACACCTGCCTGCCTTTCCAATCTTTCTGGCAGGCCTGGGGTAGCAAGAGGAGGGCAGGAGGTTGCCAGCAGGATCCCCCTCCAGCAGTGGACTGTGCTGAGAAAGTGCAGGAAAAGCAGGTGGGCCCTGTAGGCTCCCGGCCGCTGTCAGGCTATGTCCCTTCAGAGTGGCTCGCCAGGGCCCTGCCTGGTCAGTTTGCTCAGTCCTGGGTCATATGCGCGTGTTCCATGCACAGGCCGTCCAGGAGGAAAGGATCAGAAACAACCACCCCCCACCTCGTGGGCCAGGGAAACTGCTGCCCATGTGAGAGGCCCTCGGCCCCCCACGGCCAGCTGGTTTGCAGCCAGGCGGTACTGAGCGTCCTTTGTTTCTCGCAGCGATGACTTGCCTCTTTGGGTCAATTATGCAGCCTAAGAGCTGTTATTACTTCTGAACAAAGTGTGCCTTGCAGCCTGTGGCAGCTTTAAGGGCAGCCCTGCCAACCAGCACCCTGCCACCCTCCAAAGACGGGGGAGAGGGCGCCCCCAGCAGGTGGCGGTTGCTTGGCGGGCTGCTTGGTCTGGTGGCCACCACCCTGCCAGGGCCGTGAGTTACCAGAGGGCATTTGCTTGTTCGGGAGGCCAATGGGAGAAGCTGACGTGCCAGGGGGATGCTCAGAGGGCCTCCTTTTGACCTGCCTTGGAGGCCAGCTCAGCAGCCTGAAGAAAAGCTGTGGGGCTCAGTTTGTCCCTGGGTGCCTCGCTCAAGAGAACTGAAGCTCAACGCACAACAGGTGAGAGGGGGCAGCTCCAGGGGCGGGGCTCCTGGGAAGCGGGATTTGGGATTTGGAGGGAAGCTCAGAGCTCCCTTAGTCCTAATCTCTACCAGCCTAGGATCCACGTCTCCAGCGCCTCTGCGGCTCATCTCTGATTTTCCATGATTTCCACGGGTCCTTAAAGAGAGGGTGAGCCCCACACCCGCCAGTGGGTGTTATAATGTGGTTCTAGATGGCCCCCCTCAGCATGTCTTTGACCAGGGTCGTGAACCCCATGGACAGGAGCTGTGCGTTCTCTGTGGCGGCTCATGCAGAGCCCAGCACGGATGAGCTGACCTCAGGTAGTTCTGGAGACAAACTACTAACTATGACAAAACCCAAGTAGACAGTGCAGAAATCTCATTCTATCTTTTTGTTTCATGGACCATTCTGGGATGTTTCACCGGCTGAAAAGGGATGAATCTGAGGCCACCCCCCCTGGTATATTTGATGGAAGAATTTAAGAGGAGTTGGAAGGAGGGCTATGAAAGGGAGAGATGACATGGATGGGACCTGTTTCCCGGAGGTTCTGCTGGGCCAGTGTGCACGTTTACAGTGGTTAGGTCAAAGCCCCTGCATGGAGAGCTTATTTCCCCTTAGCTCCCGTGGAATGTTTTGGAGTGAAGAGATGAGGCTCCCTGGCTTCGCTGCAGCTCTCCTTGGGGCTTGTTTTCTCTCAAAGACAACACAGACTTCTCTCCTGGGGATCCCTGACAGGGGCAGAGGTGGGTGTGGTCACCCTGCAGATGTTTTGGGAGCTCCCCTTCTAGGCGACAGACTGGGCTGGGCAGTGTGGGGCTCTGAGGTTGTCAGCTACTTCCTACCCTCGGGGAGCTGAGAGTCTGTCTTGTCCACCAGTAGCTGTGGTTTGCGGGGGAGGGGATGATCTCGGACCAGCTGGGAACAGCACTGTGGATGCTGCAGGATCAGCAGGCAGGTGGCCACCTCCACCAGACATCCAGGTGTGCAGAGTTGGGCCCGTTCAAATCGGACAGCGATAGCTTACTTCATAATCAACACCTTGGTCGTTGTTCTGAGAAGGCCAAGTGAGCACGACAGCAGCCAAGCCTGCAGGTAAAGGAGCCCTGTGCATGAGGTGGCCATGGGTCGCCCAGGCTGTGGGAGCTGGACTGAGGGGCGTCAGGGAGACGGGGCCTCCACCCTTGTGCCTGGGTTGACTCGGTGCTTCCTGGGATGATGCTGGCCTTGCCAGTCAGTGGAACCCTGAGCACCATGCATTTTAGGTGGTTTTGTCCCTTCACGGGGCATTTTCGGTGTTGTTGAAATGCGGCACATAGCAATGGGATAATAAATTGACCTTTTTAAGGGTTGTCAGTAATTAGCGTTGTTTTAGCTTAAAACAAAACATTAACTTTTCTGTCTACTCCTTTGGCTCAGTCACAGGTTTTCTTATTCACCGTTAGGCAGTACAAGGCTTTTTGCTAGTATGCACCTCTTAACTGTTCAGCTGCAGCTCAGTTCAGTGTGAGGGACCCAGCTGACGACATGCTGTGTGTGGCCCCATACCTCCGAGCAGGGGCCACTGGGCTGCCCTTTGCCACCACGTTTGCTCCGTCATAAGTCATAAGCGTCGCCCACCACCAGGCTCTCTGGCTGTGCCCCTGCTGAGCCGTGGTGCTGTTCACAAGCTCAGTGAAGTAAATATAGCTGCAAGGCCAGCCAGTTCTGTGCTTCCGAAAGTTTCTTTTTAGGTCCATCACAATTCATCTCAGTGCCACATACAGGGCAGCTTAAATCAGGGGACAGATTTCTTTTTCTTTTCTAAATTCAGATTCTCTAGAGTGAAGAACTGAAATTGAGGAAGATGAGGAGAAACTGAGGTCCAAGACCAGCCTGCAACCTATGCAGTCACTCTGACCCTGTGCTTGGCTTGATGCTCTGTCGTCACTGCCCTGCAGTTCTGAACATCCTTGAGCAGGGCCCCTCACTCTCATTTTTTAAAAAAAACAATTAATTAATTAATTATTGGTTGCATTGGGTCTTCGTTGCTGCATGTGGGCTTTCTTTAGTTGTGTCTAGCGGGGGCTACTCTTTGTTGCGGTGCGCGGCTTCTCATTGCGGTGGCTTCTCTTGTTGTGGAGCACAGGCTCTAGGTGCGTGGGCTTCAGTAGTTGTGGCACATGGGCTCAGTAGTTGTGGCACGCGGGTTCTAGAGCGCAGGCTCAGTAGTTGTGGCTCGTGAGCTCTAGAGTGCAGGCTCAGTAGTTGTGGTTCACGGGTTCTAGAGCACAGGCTCAGTAGTTGTGGCACACGGGCTTAGTTGCTCCGTGGCATGTGGCATCTTCCCAGACCAGGGCTTGAACCCGTGTCCCCTGCATTGGCAGGAGTATTCTTAACCACTGTGCCACCAGGGAAGCCCCCCTCACTCTCATTTGACACTGGATCCTGTGTGTGCATGTGGGGGGCCTGAGGTCTCCCTGTGAGCAGGTCTGGTTTGCCCATGGCCACATGGAGATGTGCTGGGCACTGTACCGCCTTCCAGGGTCCATGCAGTTGGTAGAGGTGTCTCCTTAGTCTGGGTGGGACTCTGCTCCTGGAGTGGTCTTCCCGTTATATCTGGGGCTGGCCTTGCGTGGATCTCTCTGGTGCTGACCAAGCCCCTGGGCCGGTCCTGAAAGGCCCCACTGCCCAACTGGCCTCCACATTGGACTCTCCCTGGCATGTCTGATTTCTCCTGGGCTCTCTGTCCGTGTCATGTCTATGTGGTTCCTTGAAGGGCAGGACCAACCCAGCTCTCTGTTGCCCTTGGCAGGTTTCACCTCCCGCAGACGGCAAATGTTGGCTGAAAATCCCACTCTGCCTGTTGGCCTTGGAGGAAGGGACGTGGCCTCTGGGTGGCTCCCTGTGCAGCCCTGAGATAGAGTCCCATAGCGCAAGGGGACCCCAGAGGCTGCACTCTCCTGAAGTCACATCATTTATGCCTGCAACACGGTTTGTTCTTCAGTGTCCACCTGCTTGGGCATTTTTGCTTTTCCTCAGGGCTCCTGTCTTGCATGGGTAGTTCCTGCAGCCCAACTGATGGGGCTGGAGGCTCACCAGTGGGCAGAATGGCCCAAAATTCACACAAAACTCTATGGATCAATGTTAATCGGGGCTACCAAAGTCAAGGTCTGAGCTTGCTCACATTTCTTCTGAAAATCAGGGAACGCTCGGCACTCAGGCGGGTGTGAAAAAGCCCGTAGGACATGACTTACTGGCCAACAGAACCATTCTGAGAAGTGGGAGAAGTGGTCCTTATATTGCAGCTCTGGCTCATGGTCTGATATCAGCCTGCATGATGTCAGAGGGAAATAGAGTTTGACAAGGTCAGCCGCAGAGCTCGGAATCCTGAAAGGGAAACTGTCCTCCTTCCCATTGCCTCTTGGAGAGGACAGGAAATCCCACAGGTGCCGGATGCTGCAGGGCCTGGCCTTCAGTGATGTATGGTCCTGTAGTGTAAACAGAGAATGGGGAGGGTCTGGGAGCGGAGGGGTGATAGTGCAGGTTTGGGGCTTCAGTTAAGGAGCCCCTGAATTCTGTTACTCACCCAATGCATTTTACACACTTAGTGCATGCCAGGTGCTGTTTTAGAAGCAGCAGACACACAGGTGAGGGGCAGATCCTGCCCTGGGAGGGATGGACATGTGGGGCAAAGAATCACACGTGTCAGGTGATGACAGAAGTAAGCACACGATTACAAAGTGTCACAAGTCCATAAAGGCACATGCTAAGGAGGGAACACTATGCTGAGAGCTGAAGGACCAGTGGGAGGGATGTAGGTGATGTGTGTGTGTGCAAGGTTATCCCAGATAGAAGGGACAGCATGTGCAAAGGCCCTGGGGCAGGAGACTCTTGGCCTGTTCAAGGGACTGACGGGGAGCAGGGGGGCGGAAATAGCCTCATGCTGTTGTGGTGCCACCAAGAGGAATTTACTTTAAATAAAGGGTCCATGAAACTACTTGCTTTTCCAGGGTGTGTGTGTGTGTGTGTGTGTGTGTGTGTGTGTGAGTGCGTGCACACACATAGGCGGCAAGGCAAAGAAGAAGAGAGCATAGGGGGAAGGAACCGGGCAGCCCCTGGTACCCCACAAACAGCATCCTGCAGGAGAGTGAAGCTGTGGTCTTATCGACATCATGGTATGGACCTGGCAGATGTCAAACATACCATACGAGTGGGTCACACCAGTCACGGGCAGCCTGGGGGCAGGGGTAAGACAGGGGTAGAGGGTCTTTTCCCCCACAGGAGGGAGTCTGCATCTTCCCAACATTCCTAAAGGGCTAATCGCTATTGACTGGGGGGGACTCTGGGATTAGAAGAGAAGGGGGGGTGGGACATTTTTGCTGTCCTTTTTTGTTAAAAAGGGAGTGGAAGTGCCATGCCCTGAGCACCTACAGGGGTCAGGCATGGTCCCCTTGCTTTATCACAACCGCCTCTTGAGAAGGTGTCCCTTAATTCCTGAGTCCCTCAACCAGCCAACAACACTGAAGGGAGGGCTGGCGGCGGCCTGGGGACCCACGGGCTGTGCCTCTCTCTGCAGCCTGCTTGCTGGTTGGCCTCGCTCCAGGAGGCCCCTCTCTACTCATCCTCTTGCAGCCCTGGTCCTCGGCAGCCTCCCTGTCCTTTGGCTGCACTGCCTTGAGGAGGGCCTGGTCTCCAGCCCTGTCCTGCTTCTGCCCCGAACTTTCCCGGGCCCAGCCCAGAGCTTCCCACACCTGCAGCCTCAGGTTTCTCCTCTCATCCTCCTCTGTGGCCTGGAGAGCTTACTGCCCCTGAGAGTGTCGGGGAGGGGGAAGCCGAGGGAGGCTCTAGGTCCAGGGGGTGAGGGCGTTGGGAGGGCGCCAGGCCTTCGGTGTCGGGGGAAACTGGGGGGTTCTCCATCGCCCTGATCACCAGCAGGGTGAGCTCACTAATCTTGCTTTCTCCTTTGTGCAATGGAGATCTGGGTCCCGTTGGTCTAACTATTGTGAGCTGAACCCGTGGTCTCTGTCACGCAGACATGGCACAGAGCAAAGTCTGCCCCCATAAGCCTCCTTTCTGCCCTTCCTTCCACCGTTGACCATCCCTGGCCCCCGACAGAGCTAAGTTGTCCTTGGGGTCCCCAGGAGCCTGGGGTGGGGCTGGCCTGGGCCAGGTGGTGGTCCCGGCCTGGGCCAGGTGGCGGTCCCAGGTTCCCACATGCCAATCCATTCCCGTCCCCACATGGAAACCCCAAAAGATCTTGGGGGCGGAACATTCCCAGGTCTAGTTTGCTCCTTTCAGGCAGTTTCTTTCTGGAAAACAGAAATTTTCCAGTAATAAGAGGCATCCCTGGGACTCGTTGGACCCACATGGAGTGTTCCTGGAGCACAGATTCCACTGCTTATCATTAAGACTAGGGAAGAGGGAACGCCAGCACCCACTGTAGGCGCCCAAACAGTCTGCTTCCAGAATTGGAGTTCCAGGCCCTGTGCTGGCAGCCAACTGATTTTCTTACTGTTGACTCTTTTATCTTCCAGAAATGACCCCTCACAATAGCCTCCTCGCCCCACTATGTGTGGCTCCATTTCTGTTTTGTGCCCTTCGTGCTCCCAGCTCTAGAGAAACCCCTGACCATCTAGTAAATACAAAAGGTATCGTCCCAGAAAGCCATCTTTTGAAGTCAGTTCGTAAAAGACAAGCTCCCTGCCCATTTGGAAGCCGCATGCCCCTTAGAGGCAGCCAATATGAAATTTATTCCTTGAATCCCCCTTTTTTGGCTTTAATAACAACACTCTTCAAAGCCAGCCTGTGTAGCAGGAGTTCTTTCTTCATCGGTGAAGGAAGCTCGTCCTCGCTCACGTTTGCGGCCGTCCCTTTCTCCTTTAACAGTGTCTACAGAATTTCGAGGCAGCCGTTCCTGCTGACAAGCCCCGGTTTTGGCCTGGTATTCGTGGGCCTGGGGCTCTGAGCTGAGAAGGGGAGTCCCGAGGCACAGATTCCCACTTTCCCCTTGATGAGTGTGATATTATGATTTATAATAAATATATAGTTTGGACTTTGCCCAGTTTCCTGGCTCATGGCTCCCAAAACCCTTAGAATTTCTGAGCAATTAGTGGAAGCATCTTTTGTTATAAGGCTTTGTCCCTTGTCCTCAGTTTCTGAAATTGCTTCAGAGCCGTAAAGGTGAAATGGATGCCCTTTTCCACCATGCCTGAGTTTATGTTAATGAGGTGACTTTTGGACCACACCTAAGGATGGGGGGCTTGTTGCGAGGGGAATCAACCACGAATAGAGGGTTGGAACTTTCAGCCCCGTGCCCTGATTTCCAGGGACGGGGGAGGACGTTGAATCAATCACCAATGGCCAATGATTTAATCAATTGTAACTGTGTAATGTAGCCTCCACAAAAACCCAAAAGAACGGGGTTCAGAGAGCTTCTGGGTTGGTGAATCAGAATGTTTCCATGTGCTGCTGGACCGGACCCCAAACTCACAGGGACAGAAGCTCCTTTGTTTGGGACCTCGCCCTAACAGGTGATTTAGTGAGTAAATGGGTTTCCTGAGTTCTGTGAGCCTCTCTAGCAAGTTAATGGGACGCAAGGTTAATGGGAACCCCTGACCTATGGCTGGTTGGTCAGAAGCACAAGTGACCACCTGAACTTGCAATTGGCATCTGAATGGAGGGCGGTCTAGTGGGAATGACCCCTTAATCTGTGGGATGTGACACTACCTCCAGGTAGAGAGTGTCAGAATGAAATGAAATTGTAGGGCACCCAGTCAGTGTCTGCTGAGAACTGCTTGGTGTAGGAAAACCACATAGCATATGGTAACAAGCTACAGGCAGGTAAAGTTTAATGTGGTGGAAAAGATTCAGGGTGAATGCTTTCCTGAGGCAAGACAAACACCAGGGTCAGGCTGGGAAGTGGTTGAAACAATTGGCGCTTAGTGAGAAAGGCGTGGCATTGTCCCTTGGTGACTTGGAGGCATTTACATGGGTATTGCTATTTTGTTTATTCTCGGCATGCCCAGAACATCCTTGGGTGGCCAGGTTGTGTGTGGCCCTTCGAAGCTCTAGCTTGCTGGTTCCTGCACCCAGTCTGCAGAAATGGCTCTTTGCTTGGTGGCACTGCCCCAGTTATAGGCACAGTGTCTTGCTGGAGATGAGAGGATCTCTGAAGTACTGGCAAGCTCCACACTGGACAAAAATGCTGCTCTGAGAGTGTCCTGTGGAGGGAACCTCACCCAGCTCGCTGGATCTTGGGGACAACATTGCTCTAGTCCAGTAGGGCCCCGCTGCCCTCCTGAGCTAACCTGAGAGGGCCAGCCACCAGCCTTGCGTGGTGCGTGCCCTCCGCCATGGGCCTGGGCCTCCACGGGAGCGTCTGCGCAGTGGCAGCCCCGAGTGTCTCCTGGTTTTCGTATGTGAGCTGTAGTGCTGGGCCTCTGGGTGATGCCATTCTAGGTATGGGCTTTATTGGTGTCCAAGCACTCGATGAGTCATATGAACAGTCCCTTGTAGCTGCCCTTCCCCTCTAACTATCTGTAAATGTTAACATCTTTGCAAGGTTTTGGAACACTCAGCCCAAACTGGATGAATAAGAATTACAAAATTATAGCCCAGGGGAGGGGGCTGTTTCTATCATGACTGGACCCATTCTGCATGCTCCTTCTCTCTTCCTTTAAATATAATCAGGATATCAAACCTGGAACTCACAGGGAAGGTTTGGTATGGACCCTGCAGAGGTGCTTGCAGGAAGGGAACGCAATTCCCTTTCTCTGAGCTGCTGTTGGCCACACTCCATCTGACACCGCAGGCTTCGACAGGTACAGACGAAGGCTTTGCATCTTGGCCTGAGTGGACCCCTCGGTCACTGCCCTCCTGAGGAGGCTGGGGCACAGTTAATGTGCCAGAACCTTGCAGTGCTTATCAGAGGCTGCCAGGCCAGGCAGCCAGTAGCTTGGGGACTTTCTGAGCCCTCAGGATGTCTCCCCAGCACGTCCTCGTCCTTGAAAGGCACCCAGGAGTCCAAAAATGAGAGAGTCTAATGTGGGCCTCAGACACTCTGGACTCCTTGTTCGTTCAGAATGTGAGATCTGGTTTATAACCGACAGTGTTGGCATTTGCTTATAAGGGCTTTACGAGGCCAAGCTTGGAAACCATGCAGAGTGTGCAGAGTTTCCAAGGCTCCAGCTCGGTGGAGGCTTCACAGCATGCTCGGCTGTTTGCCTGAGCTCAACTGGCTAACCTCCACTGCTGCATGTACTTATCAGCAACTTGTCGAAAGGGAAATTTTTCTGTTTTACAAGAAAATGGAATGTTTTCTGCAGGAGATTTCCAGGACTGGCGGGCAGAACACCAGCAAAGGTTGAGAGAATTTAGCCCATGTTGATCCTGTGTGATGTTTGATTAAAGGTTTTTGTAAACTTCTGCCTCAGAAAGGGCTGGGGGGAAGGCGGGTGGGTTCAAGGGTCAGTCTTATCAGAGATCATGAGAAGTAAAATGCTCGCAAAATACTCTGGCATGGAAGACAAAACACAGGTCACATCCCAGGGAAACCTGCTTCCAGGAGGAGATTCCTGGGGTGCTCTTGGGATTAACACCATAGAAGGGAGCAGAGAGCAGTAGGGTTGGTCAGATGGAGGTGTGCAGACTCCGTGCAAGCCCACTCAGGCCGCAGATGAGCCCTCGGGGCACCGGGGAGCACAGTGAGGGGCCGTGCAAAGCCCATCACAAGGTGGAACAAGACCAGGCTGCAGGCTGATGTGGGTGCACATGACTCAAGCAAGCCCTCCTTCAGCCACAGTTCCTGCCTGTGGCTTCCGGGCACGCACCTGCAGCCCATAGGCTCCCTCTCTCCAGCAAGAAGCATTGGGCCGTGGGGCTGAGCTGGGGACTCCAGGACTTGAGAGCAGCCTGCAATCAGTGGGAGCTGGGTGTTGGCAGATAAATCCTGACCCCCACATGGATGACTCTGAGGCAGCATCTATGTGTCACCATATTGAAAACATACAACTTTTATCTGTAAGCGTTCCCCAAAGAAACAGAACCAATAAGATAGACAGATAGATGGATAGATGGATGTAAGAGGAGATTTATTATAGGAACTGGCTCACACATTATGGAGGCTGAGAAGTGCCACCATCTGCTGTCTGCAAGCTTGAGAGCAGGAAAGACTGGTAGAATTCAGTCTGAGTCCCAAGGCCTGGGAAACAGGCGCTCCATGTCTGAGGGCAGGAGTAGGTCCCACCTTAAGAGGAGAGAGGGAATGTGCCCTTCCTCTGCCTTTTTGTTCCTTTCAGGTCCTCAGCAGACTGGCAAGGGTGATCTTTACTCAGTCCATGGAATCAAATACTAATCTCTTTTGAAACACCCCACAGATGTGCCCAGAAATAATGTTTTACCGGGTATCTGGTAAATAGTTTCACTGGTCAAGTTGACATATAGAATTAACCATCACACAGCCTCTTCAGAAAACAACCCCAGTGTGGCCCTCTCAGATTGGCTCTGCCTGGAGAAGTAGGACTGGAACCACCTGGAGCTCTTCGCAGGAGTAGGAGGGATGGAGCTGGTTCTGGGCTGGCTGGGGAGAGATAATCCAAGTGGCCCTGAACAGGCCAACATGGACACAGCCCCCTCATAGTGTGGGTCTTGCCTGGACATCTGGTACACCTGCCATTTAGGGGTAAGATGCCCCATAAACTGCAGGTGGCTCATACCAGACCGAGACTGTCCATGGGAGGCCAGAGGGTCTAGGCTTTGCTTTTCCTCTCCAGCCAGCTTAGAGGAGCCATATGAAGAGCAGTTAGGCCAACAGACCTCCTGGTGGTTGGAGGGATTAGTCTTTGTGGGCAGCGTCTTTAAAAACCACAATAAGGAAAGTTCTGGGATTTTGATCAGTGCCAAGTATTTCAGGGTCCAGGCCATGGCTGTCATCCCTCCACGGTGCCATTGGAGGCACTGACCAGTGTGCCCAGAGAAGTTCTGAAGGCCGGTTATGGCTTGGGTGCTAATGTTGGCCAAACCACCATTCTCTGTTGGAAGGCTCTGAAGAGGGTACCAGCTCTTCTGAGGATGAACAAGGGCGATTCTTTAACCATGCCAGTCACCATCAATTTTTAGACTTAGGTCTGTGCTCGGCATGGACTGTTCTCCTAGTAGCTGTGATGATCTATTGAAATGGGCACAAGCTGCCCAAAGATGTCATACTCTCGTAGATGTGTGGCTGGGATCCATGCAGATTTTCTTTGATCTGACTCATCAAATTGGAGAAAGCACCATGCCTCCCTGTTCTCCTGTGAGCTTCCTTTAAAATCAACAATGAATTAACTTCTGATGACCATAGATAACAATCGACATAGATTTTAGAATTAAAATTAAAGAAATACAAGCAACAGGGTGCTGATAGCTTCCTTCCAACTCCTCTCAGTTCTCGGCAAGCACTCATTGCTTCATGGAACCCCAATACCACCCTGGATCTGGAAAACTTGTGCTGGACCTTATGGGAATGGTTCCACTTCTGCCAGTGGCTTTGCCAGTGTGGAAACCCCAATGGCCTTTCTCTCAACCTGCAGATGTGTGCAAAATCTTCCCTGTGCCAAGGGCTGAGGGCTTAGCCCTGCCCTGGAGAGAGAACCTCCTTTTGGAGGCTGAGGAGGGCTCCTGACTCCTTGGGGAGAGACCTAACCCTAACCTAACATTAACCCTAACTGATGGTGGATGCAGCATGCAGCCGTGGGGCTCACGGAATCAGTGGATTTTTTACTGAGTTACAGGCTTTCTGCCCCTTCCAGTCAGCTATCTGGCTGCCAGTTTTCCACTGATTAGCTCCCTTCATCTAGTAAATTCCTGAGATTGATTTTTTTAATCCCTGGGTTGTGCTAGATACCATTCATCAAGGGAAATGAGGATCTTTCCTCTAATATTTAAAAATACATTAAAAATACTTTAGTCAAGAACTGAGAAACTTGAAGGTGGTTCTGCATTTGCAGACACTTGTTCCTCTCTTTTTTGGGCTCTGTTGTACCTTGTGGCTGATCCTCCTTATTAAGTGGACCGGGGAACCCAGGCCTTTTAATGGCTCTCACCAGATGGTGGTCTCTGAGAGCTGACCGGGGGCTTCCTTCCTTTCCTGCGAGTGATGAGCCTGGCTGTAGCGGGCAGTGTGTTTGGGTGCCCTTGCTGGTGTGAGACCAGTGTCTGTGACCTGGGTTCTTCAGTCCAAGGAGAGGCCTGGGAAGTTGAGCCATTTGTCCTGCAGGATGCTGGGTGGTGCAATCCTCAAGCTGTCAGCAGCATGACTATCCAAACACGACCCTGAATGCATTATCTGTATGCTGATCTGAGAGTGCCAAGGCTCTCCCCTCCAGATTCCCAAGGCGGCCATGGGCGTGACCGTCCCCTGACCCAGAGCCCTGAGTCGGCCCTGTCCTTGCCCAGATGAGCCCTCCTGGGGAGCCTCCCTCCACGTGAACCTGCAGCCATGGGGCTGTGCAGTCCTTAGCCCCGGCCTGCCACTGCCTCTCTCAGGCTACTCAGGAGGGTTGAGGTAGATCGAGATTGCTCCTCCACTAAGCTGGAAGCCTCAGGGGATGGGGGACGTGGCTCAGTTCCCAGACAGCTTCAACATCCGCTCCTGCATTTCGAGCATGTTCAGTGCGGTGCCTTCAGAGGGGTAAGCAGTCTTCAGTTTTCCATGCTCCCCACTCCTCCTTATTGTAAACCTGGGCATTTTGTGCAGCCACCAAAGGCATTGGGAAGTGTCACCTTCTAACTCTGAACTGGCATGAATGTCATGATTTCAAGCCAGTTAGGGACCATGGCCCACGGGGTAGGCACCGGGGCTGCTTCTGGGAGGCGGGGACAAGAGGCCCGGTTCACATAGGTCCCAGCACTCAGGTGCAGCTTCTCTTTGTGTCTTTTCAGTCTGCGGACTATGCTTCGCTGTCTGACCTCCCTTTCCAATAAGCACTCCTTGGGTGACTCACTGGCTGAGGGCTGCGATGACGTCAGAGAGCATGTGAGCAGAGGGCAGATCTCCAGGCACTGCCTGATGGATGCCCAGACCCTCTGCTCTGCTTCCTTCCTCCTCCCCCCTCTGTCACGTGGCCAGATCCCATAGGGCCTTCCCATTTTAGCTCACATCTCACCTGCTCAGTAACACGAGCTCCCATGAGACCGGCTGCCCGTCCCTGGACCCCCTGCTTTCCCTTTCCTGGCAGCTTGTTGCTGTCTGCATTCTACAGGACTTGCTTCTTCAGTGTTTTCTGTTTATGATGGGTTCCCCCTCTGCTAGAATGCAGACCCTGAGGGCAGAATCTTGTCTTGTTCAGAACAAATGCCGTGTTCTGAGCAGAATGCAGTTCTGGGGTAAATATCTGGTGATTGAATCAAACGCAGGTTGAAGCTGCGGGAGCCTGGTGCACCTCGCCCAGCGTTCCATCCTCAGGGTGTGAAACCCAGGCCCCGAGAGCCCCCTGACTTGCTGGAGATGACAGGATAGCCCTGGCAGAGGTGGAGTGGGTGGCCTGGGGTCCACTCAGGGACCTTCCAGTGGCTCACCATTCCCAACTATGAATTCCCCAGCCCCTTGTCCTTCTCAACTTCCCACTGCAGATGGGGTGGAGGCCTGTGGGCAGCCCTCCAGGCACTGAATGAATGAGCAGGTGAGCGTGTGTCGAAGGCTCTGACCAGCCACCCCTGTGTAGCATGTACGGGGCACTGGGCAGAGGTTCTCGAGCCTGGCCTCCATCACCAGGTACTTGGCCTGGAGCAAGCTATGCCACTTCTCCGTACCTCAGTTTTCCCATCTGCACAGTGGGGATAATAAGAGCAGTGCTTACCTCCTAAGATTACTGTGTGGTTTAAAGAGGAAACTGTGAGGAAAGTTCTTAGGACAATGCTGGCCCTTTAGGAGGGACACAGTAGATGTTCACTGTTGCATTAATAAGAGCAGTAAATGTTCTTGTTACAGTGTTCAGTAAACAGTGTGGGAAGAAGGAATGATACACAAGTGCATACATCCTTGGAGGGACCTGCAAGCATCTCACAGGCGCTTTCTCAGTGCATAGAGGGCAACACAGCAGGGAGTCTTCAGTTAATAGGTTTTCTTTTTGGAGTGTCTACAACCCTTTCTCTGTCATTTACTAGCCCTGCACCCACGCCCACCGGGAAGCTCACTGGTTTATCCTGCAGCAGCCTGTCCACTCAAGGACATATCAGTGGTGCCAAGGAATCTGTTCTGCTCTTTCCCTTCCTCCCATTCAGAATTCCTTCCTCCTCAGCCCTGTAAACTTGCTGCTGCTAATGGACTAGTCACTGTACTGAGGCTCCAGGGCACTGCTTCTTTCCTCCAAGTGTTGGGACTGCATCCCACATACTAACACGCTATGCAGCCCCAGGACCCATGCTGGGACCAGGTGGGGTCAACACTGCAGTGAGAGGAGGATGTGGATTTCAGAAGAAACGGCCGTGGAAATGACTGTGGTGAGGCTCACTCAACCTGGAATGCCTTCCTGCAGCTCTCTGTCCCAGCATCCTCTGGGGCCCCACTCCAGTAGCTTTCTGGCTGCTGTCACACTGGCCATCACCTCCCACTTCCTGTATGGCGTGTCCTCCCCTGGCCCCACGGAAGCAGGTCTTGCTTCCGGCCAGCTTTGTTCTCCCAAGTGTAGGTAGGACTCTGTTCCTTTTCCAGGGAGTTGCTTTCTAAGCAGCCCTGGTGCCATCAGAGAGAGTTTTTTTAGGGACGAGCGGGCAGTCCGGCATTTGTAGCAAATGTTCTGAGCCGACCTGGCCTGTGCAGGGTCACCAGTGGGAACTGTGTAACAGGAAAGCGAGTTGCTTCTGAGCTCCTAGTTTCACTGACATTCCATCCGGCTGCCTGACAAGCTTTCTTTCAGGGCTCCATCCAAAGAGCAGCTGTGGCTGCTGGTCTGGGTCTCTACCACCTGGTCTTTCCTTCCTCCTCCCTGACTTCCGCATCCCTCCTCTTCTGCCTTTCTTGATCCCCATCCTGGCTCTGGAGGAGGGAAGAGACCCAGGCTGCAGGTCTCCCTGCCCCCCAACACAGGCTGCAGAAATCCCACCCCTACCCCAAGTCACAGATCAAGTCACAAGAACAAGCCAGTCCAGGAGATGCTCAGTCTGCAGGCTCTCTGGGGAGGGGCTTGGGTCTCCCAGGACACATGGGTTGGATGCTCTCCAGTCTGCCCTCCTTGCATCCAAGAACCCATCGGTTGGCTTTTACTGGCAGGCAGGCTCCCCCATCGCTGCAGTCTGTGGGTATGAGGAACATCAGACTTTCACTTCTCCAGGCTGATGACAAGAGTGCCGGTAGCAGGAAAAACACAGCCAACAGGCAGTCCCAAACTCCCAGGGAGGAGCAGAGACCTTTCCATCCTGAAGGCCAGCACTCTCGCCCGTAGCCCCTGCGGTAAAATTCCTCTCTCTCCTTTCGGTGTCCCAAAGCAGAGGTCGTTATGGCTGGAGCGGGAGGAAAGGATGGAGGAGGGCTGTAGGGCCTGGGAGAAGTGCTGAGGAGGGCTTAGTGGCGCCTTTGGCCTTTCGCATAGACTCCTGGGTAGCTCTACAAATCACCACCACCCAGGGCTCCTGGGAGGGGCTGAAGGCCTGTTGTGGGCCCCAGAAATAACAGAGGGGGCTTGGTCAGCTACCTTCTTTCTAGAAGGCATGGAATCTGCTGTCCTGAGGGTGGGTGACCTCCCTTTCTGTTTCTGTTGTTCAGCCTCCTCCGAGACCCAGCTGCCCTGAGCCAGGCGATGATAGGACATGCAGGTGATTGGATTTCCAGGTGGGGCTGCCCTTGATCAGGAGAAGGGGCATCTGCAGCTGCAAGTGGACCCTGACTTCAGACCCAGGAGGGAGTTTCTGCAGGGCAGTAAGGAGAAGTGGTGACTGGCTGCTGGGTATCGGGACCCTCCCCTAGGAACACCACACCCCACCCTTGCATGCTCAAGGTCCCACCCACACTGCTCCTGACAAGGAGTCGGAGCTCGAGGGGAGCTGCCTGTCCCCCAGCACAGGGGGTGCCTCCCCCAGTCGGTCAACAGGCCCAGTTATTGGAACAAGCTGCGAAAGGAAACAAGAGCTGCCCAGAGGGGCCGGGGCCTCCGGGACTGGCATCTAGAGGAGATGGTAAACAAGTCTTTCTCAGTGTCTCCCTGTTCAATGTGCATTTATCAGGACAAGGGCCCCTCCCTCCCAACCCAGATGCAACTTGCGTATCTCACTGTGGGGTGACGGTCAGATGGCGAGGCCTCTGTCCACTCCTATAATCTTCTTGAGTTACCCTCTACCCAGTGGCCCCATCCCTAATTATTCCCGAAGTCCAGTGGAGTAGGGGGCTGGGGGAGAGAGAATGCGGTCTTTCAAGACCCCAGAAAGGCTCTGTGGAGTTCTTACAGCCAGAGCTGAGTCCTGCTTTCCAGGGCAAGGCTGGGGTGGGGTCCTGGCCTTTGCATTCCTTGAACCCCACGTGTTAGTGTTTCTATACTAAGGTCCCTGGAGGCCTGAGGTCAGAGGTCTATTTCCAACATCATTCCCATTCCCCGACCCCCCCCCCCCCCCCCCCCCCCCCCCCCCCCCGCCGCAGCCCAAGGCAGTGTCACCTGCAGAGGAAGCGCCTGGGGGCTGAGAGGGCAGAGGGCAAGTGCCAAGTCACCGAGCAGCAAGGCCCGCGACCGCAGTGCTGTTGGCAGGGCCACTGGAATTCATACCTTCCTCCAGCCAGCCTGCGCGGCCACTCTGGCAGCCTCCGTCTAACAGTCTCCAAGGTTAATCTTTTCTCTTCTTTAAAGGCACCCAGCGTGCTGCCTCAGGCCTTTGATCATGGCGGGAATCTGAACCGAAGGTGTGTGATGGGTCTGGGAGAGGAGAAGAAAGGGACCAGGCGCTGCGGGCCTGGCCAGTGCTTATCGCTCACTGGTGCTGATAATACAGACTTTCAGAGTTTACCCGTTTCTTGTCCCTCTGAGTTGGTGCCTCCTGTTCAGTTAGGGCTGACAACCCAGTGCTCACTGAGAGAGTTGTGTTAAGAAACAACTCCTCCTGAGTGGAACTTTCTAGCAGAATGCTGGGGGTGAGGCTTCGGAGCCAGACCACCTGTGTCCCGGGGAGACTATCCCCCTACCCCTTCCCTGTGTGAGCTTAGCC
The DNA here is from genome assembly GCF_003676395.1 of Aethalodelphis obliquidens. NCBI lineage: Eukaryota > Metazoa > Chordata > Mammalia > Artiodactyla > Delphinidae > Aethalodelphis > Aethalodelphis obliquidens. Next base: position 1,965,396 of record NW_020838018.1, read on the forward strand.
AGGTGGCATCTTTTAGGCTTACCTAAAGATTTGCATGCTAGGCCCTGGGGCAAACTATACCTTCCAAAGGGATCACACCAGCATCCATCCCACCCACTAGCTCTCTGACAGTGTGACTTTGATATTCCTACACCTTTCTGGAAATTGTCGCCCCAGTGAACTGTGCTGGAGGTCTCGCTGTGAGGCTCTGAGGCCATCAGGCGTCACAGACGTTGCCCGGCTGCCCCTCTGGTTTCGCTTGCTCTGGGGGAAGCCAGCTGACCTGCTGTGAGGACATTCAAGTAGCTCGAGGATCATCCAACTTGCCCCCCGGGAGTGACTGCAGCCTCCGCTGTCCCCTGACTGACCCTCCTGGGACCCTGAGCTGGAAAAACCCAGGTGAGCGGTGTCTAAATTCCTGCCCCAGGGAAATCGGGAGAGATAATAGAGATTGCTGTCATGTCCAGACACTACATTTTGAGTTTTGTTACTTAGCCATTGCACCCCGAGCAGGTCCCCAGCAATGAAAGGAGACCGTTCTTGCATTACTGAATCTCAGATTGCAGGCAGGCTGAGACTTCCTAGCTCAATGAAGCTTCTTCCAAAAATCCGGACCATATGCTTCACTTTATGAATAAAATATCTGTTGCACCCACTGACCATTTAGGTATCGATTTCTAAGGCTTTTGGATGTGGCTATCTTGTCTTTGATAAAACTGAAAGCAAAACTGAGATGCATACCCTTCTGCTGGGTCCCCCTGCCACCTCACCCATGCACAGCACATATTAGTACCTGGGCTCCTAGTTTATTTTTCTCCTTTTCCAACCAGAAACCACTGGAAATAAGAAGAAAGAGACTGCTAACCTACCTGTTTGCCTGGACATTTAGAAAATGATTTTAAATATTCATGTGTGATCTGCAGGAGCTTATACATTTGCCACGAAAAACTTCAATTATTAGGTGATCCACTAGAGTAAAAAAACTGTTCCCTGTCGGGAAAGCACTTTATAGGCCTGCTTGAAACTTTGCTCTGTTCTGCTTAAATGTGTTTGGAAAAAAACATACAAACAAAAACTTGTACTCACAAAAGCAAGTTGCCAAGTGGTTGAAATGGAAGGATGCCCTTGGCTTTGCAGTTCTAGGCACTGGCTCTGAACGTCCAGCTGTGTGCCCGTATCCCATCAGCCCCTGCTAAGAGCAGCGTTGTCACTTGGAGCAGCTTCCAGTGGAAAGTTTCTACTGTTCCCTGGGTGGGGCCAGCTCGACTTTTGTGAGGGGCAGTGTGTGTGCCCCCCTCTCCATATTGAGCACCAGTTCCCACCGCAGGGAGATATGGCCTTGGGACCGGGTTCTGCAGATGGGACTGGGTGGAACGTCTTCCTTTGTGTTCTCCCCTCCCTTGTACTGGAGGGAAGTGGGGGGCTTGGATGGTGACAGGGCCTCTGGAGAGAAGCCCGATTCCCAGATGACTGTGGAACAGGCACCCTACCCTACCTGCATTGGACTGGGGAGGGGGGAAAGCAAATTCTTATCCTGTTACAACTCGCCTTGGCTAGCCTACCTGCAGACACGCCTGGAGGACAGGTGCGTTTCTGAGTTGTCCTGGTCTTTGCAGAGTCTAGTTGGTGATGTTCACAGAATAAGTGAGTGGAAGAGAAGTGTGACTTCACTTCGGATAGCAAGTGCTCAGTGTCTCTGAGGAAGGAGGAGGAAAGGGCTGAGATAAAACACTGAATGGGAAAGTGGAGCCCGCCAAGCTCCTTGCGTCTTGTCCCTCGTTTATGGCAGAAGAGCGCTCCTAAGAGTTATGGAAGCGGGTCAGCCTTTTGCGTGGGTGGGCAGGCAGAACAGGATGTATTTCCAAGTGTTTACCTTTCTTTCAACCTATTTTGCACTGTGTCTTGGTCAGGCAGCATTACTTAGACTGAACTGTTTTCGTCAGTAACCACAACTGGCAGTAGCAAAATAAGTGAGTGAGGATGTTTTATATAATACGAGTCCCTTCCTTGACTATAAAGATTTCTTTAGGAAATCTGGTTGTTTGCAACTGTAGACAAAAATCAAGGCACCCCTGGAAAGGACCAAGGTCAAATGGGTTTCTCTATTAGCATTATGTATGCAAACTTGAAGTGCAGACAAGTGTATTATTGAATATTTTCTGCATGTGTTTACATACCCATCCATAAAGGTACTAACTTGTCCCTCTCCCCTGTGTGTAAAAATGTCATTCTAGGTACATGCACCTATGGGCCTCACAAGCCTGTCCAGAATCAGATTGCCCACAAGCACCCACCATAGTCAACTCCAGTACATCAGAGCTGACATTCATAAACAGCCATCAATCACCCTGTTTCAACTGGAAAAGGAACGTGCAAAATGCCAAGTGGTAAACTATGATGGAAATCTGTTTTTTGGAGCTGGTGTATTTGGAGTTAGAGCAATTAGATTTCCAACATCTTAAATGATTTTTATAGTGCATGTTCATGTCAAAGTGGAATTTTTTTACTTTTTTATTTAAAAAAGTAAAAAAAATGTTATTGAAGTAGAGTTGATTTACAGTGTTGTGCTAATTTCTGCTGTACGGCAAAGTGACTCAGTTATACACATACATGCATTCTTATTTTATAGTCTTTTCCATCATGGTTTATCCCAGGAGACTGTATATAGTTCCCTGTGCTATACAGTATGACACTGTTGTTTATCCATTCTAAATGTAATAGTTTACATCTACTCACCCCAAACTCCCAGTCCATCCTTCTCTCTCCCCTGCTCCCCCTTGGCAACCACAAATCTGTTCTCTATGTCTTTGAGTCTGTTTCTGTTTTGTAGATAGATTCATTTGTGCCATATTTTAGATTTCACATATAAGTGATATCATGTGGTATTTATCTTTCTCTTTCTGACTTACTTCACTCAGTATGACAATCTCTCGTTGCATCCATGTTGCTGTAAATGGCATTATTTCATTCTTTTTTATGGCTGAGCAATATTCCATTGTATGTGTGTACCACATCGTCTTTATCCACTCATCTGTTGATGGACATTTAGGTTGTTTCCATGTCTTGGCTATTGTGAATAGTGCTGCTATGAACATAGGGGTGGATGTATCTTTTTGATTTATAGTTTTGTCTGGATATATTCCCAGGAATGGGATTGCTGGATTGTATGGTAGTTCTATTTTTAGTTTTCTGAGGAACTTCCATACTCTTTTCCGTAGTGGCTGTACCAACTTATATTCCCACCAACAGTGTAGGAGGGTTCAAAGGGGAAATTTTAAATGGAGACGTGGAGAGGTACAACTATCCCACATGAAATTTGCTTAATTTCAGGCCTGGCTGTGTGCTGTGGTTAGTGTATTTGTACTGGTCTATACTCATACAAATTTTACTGGAATTAGTGGCTAGAAATGCTCAATTTTCAAAAGTATATTAGGAGCTTTTAAAAGATGGGGCTGCAATCTCCTACATATAGCATCCAAAAGCTTTCTGTGTACCTTTATTTTGAGCTGCAAGAATGATCTTGGGCATACCCTTCTATCTCTTCAGTGTACAGGGTATGATTTAAAGTTTTTATGACACAAGCACTGTGCCAAGAATGCTTGCGTCTGCAAAGAGCAGGGCACGATCCTAGCCATAGCAAGTCATATTTCAATGCTGAATGTTTCAGAGATTAGATTTTAATGTGTCTCACAGGAGTTAAGGATTTCTTCAAAATCCTCTGACCGGTGGATTCCAAGTTTATGATCATATTTGCTAACTCCTCCTGTGGGAGGCAAATCCCTTTCAGAGCCGTGGCTGCATTAATGAGGATGACTGGGCTGAAGTGGAGTAATGTTTTGCTCTTTTCAGCAGATAGACTTGTTTTTCTCAAGCTTTGGGAGGCAGGGGTAGCGGTGATGATGCCGGGGAGGTTGCATTGCCCCAAATCTCCCCACTCCCCAAGACTGGGGAGTCATAAGACCTCAGTTAAACTGAGTATGAATGCAAACCTCACAGCCAAGGCCATGATGACAAGGAGCAGAGGGCTGAGGCAACCCTGGGATGGACAGCCACATGCATTGTGGTTTCAGGGACCCCAAATTCTTTGATACTTCTCCAAGTGAGAAGTGGGGTCTCTGACTCCCTCCCTCTATTCTGGGTGGGTTGGTGAGTGTTTCACCCAATAGCCTAGTGAGGTGGGAGGGAAAGTAGGTGACCTTGGAGGCCCAGCAACTCTGCCTCATCCTTTTGGGACATCAGTCTCAGGATGTTTCTTCTCAACCTAGCAATACACTGTGAGGAAGTCCAAATCACGTGGAGAGGCCACGTGGCCCCCAGCCTATACACTAATGATGCAATCCTATACACTAATGATGAAAAATCTGAAAGAGAAATTAAGAAACATTCCCATTTACCACTGCAACAAAAAGAATAAAATACCTAGGAATAAACCTACCTAAGGAGACAAAAGACCTGTCTGCAGAAAACTATAAGACACTGATAAAAGAAATTAAAGACAGTACAAACAGATGGAGGGATATACCATGTTCTTGGATTGGAAGAATCAACATTGTGAAAATGACTCTGCTACCCAAAGCAATGTACAGATTCAAGGCAGTCCCAGCCTATGCCATCCCACCCCAGGCTCCAGCTTCAGTGGGCTGCGGCTGCTGAGGGCTCCAGCACTTCTGGTGACCTCAGCTGGGGATGCAGACACTGGGCAGCAGAGCTGTACCCTGACTGAATTCTCACACACAGCACCAAGAGCATGGCTGCTGTTTTAAGATGGCGTGGCCTGTCACATAGTAAGGAACATCCAGGACCCAAGTAGGTCTCCCTTCTTGATGGGTGTAAGGACTGAGGCCGGGATAACAAGGACAACAGCAAACACGAGTGTGACAATTTCCAAGGGCAACCGTCCTCCAAGCCCTTTACAGCTGCTCACCATCTGCTGCTCACGACAGCCAAGGCTCAGAGCCCGGGAGCCTGGTCACTGGTGGTGAAGCCACGTCCTGGGAGAGCTGAGGTTCACTGTCAGGGGCATGAGGGTTGGGGCAGTTCTTAGATGGGGGAAGGAGGAGAATGCCATGGAGGGAAGAATGAGACCACCCCACAAGGCCCAGTGGCATCCTTGTCCCAGGAATCGTGGACATCCCTGCCTCGCTCCAGTGCGTGTTTGTAGGAAGCATAGCTGCGCCATCGTACCATCGTACACACTCAGCCTCACCGTGGGATGGTGGCCCTGGCATGTGCCCCTTGCTCAGCACTTACCTGTGGCTCCTTGTTTGTGACACAAGTCCAGAGCCGATGCTGCTGTTTCAGGCTGTGAACCCACAGGAGGCAGCAGGGGTGCGGCGTTGCTGTCCTCTAAGAAAAAGGAAGGTGCCCAGTTCCACCGTCTGTGCCAGCCTCCATCTGTATCTACTTTTTTTTTTTTTAATTAAGACTGTATTTCTTTTTAGACAAGTTTTAATTTCACAGCAAAATTGAGGGGAAGATGCTTCCCCAGGCTGATCAGTGTGTGTGTGTCTAGGGTGAGGCCTCCTGGAAGCAGGATGGAGACAAGAAGTTGATACAAATGGTTTATTTGGGAGGTGACTGCAGACAGTCCTGCTCAGGGAAGGGAGCAGGGAGACGGGGAGGGGAAGTGGAACCATAAAAGGGGTGCCTTGTTGCAAACTGAGCTCCCAGGTGCTGCTTTGGGCACCTGGGCTGGATGCTGGGGAATGCCTCAGGCCTTCCCAGTGTGGTCCAGCTGCTGTATCCCTCCCCTCATTCCACACCCATTGGCTGAGGCCACTCCTGGAGGCTTTGGCTGAGAATTACAAGTCTGAGGTAAGGCCAGGCATCCGCCCTGGCCGCTGGAGGAGGACTCAGCACAGCCTGGCTTCCTGCAGGGCTGTGGGAGAGCGGTCTGTAGAGAGGTCTTGTGGGAACCCCTGGGGCCAGGACTCAGACATTCTGGCTGGTGGTGAGGTCACAGGATTCATAGCAAGGAGTTAGGAACATTCTTTTGAAAAGAGACCTGCCCCATCACCCGCCACAATAGCCCGCAGGTCTTTCTCTGTTTCCCAGTGAGGAATCCCAGCCTCCCTGGTGACAGCCCAGACCTGCGATGGAGTTACAGGATGTCAGCTGTCGGCAGGGCCAGTGCAGCTCTGTGTGGGCCCATCCAGGAGGCAGCTCTTGCTTTGGAGAAGGGACTGCTGCCTTCAAACACCCCTTCTCCCTTCTCCCCAGCCTATGCCAATCAGACCACCAATCAGACCACAACCACTAGCAGCCTTGGGAACAGGCCTGAGGTTGGCATTGGGCCCGACACAGGCCATGTGAGAGTCATTCTTTGGCCTTGGCCAGTTAATAAACCAGTTTCCTGTCTCAGTACATGCCATTTTTATGATACTGCACAGCGTAAAGCTCTGTCTCATGTGCTGGCTCACCAGGTCTCAGCCGCCCACGATTGCATGGCCAGAGCAGGCAGACATCATCACCTCTGTCTTAAAGATGAGGAAACAAGGGCCTAGGAATTGGCGGGGCTTCCCTGGCTCACATGATCTTGTATGTAACCAGGCCTGGCCCCTGCTCGTAGGTGCTTGGCATCCTTCCTTCCCCAGACCACATGGCTGTTGAATCTCAGCACCACCTCTGAGAGTTCCTCAGATACAGCGGAGGACAGGAGCCCACCTTCTCACTGTGCCAGGAAGGGCTGAGCAGACCCTCTGGAAGTAACCAAATCATGCCATGCTTCTGATGCTCTATGCACTTTTCACCAGAAAACCCCCAATTCATCCAAAACTCTGAGCCAAGTAAATGATACTTGTGCAGACATGCTTGGGGTGAAGTGCATCGATGTCTGTCACTTACCTTGAAATGAGCAAAAAATATATTGCAGTGATGGTTGAAATTGACAGAAAACAAGAGCAGCAAATGTTCACAGTGACATCTAGGCACTGGGGTTCACTAAGCGATTATTTCAAATTTTCTCTCTGTTAGAAATGTTCACAATAACATGTTGGGGGTTCTTAGAGCTGCGAGGTCCCTTAGGATCACCCACTCATTTCTTCGTCCTGTCCTGATCACATATTCAGAATACTGTAGTGGAGACAGGGCCACCTACCCGGGCTTGAAGGCCCCGTGATGCGTGTTCCTGGAAGCAAAGAGCTGCTGTGGAGGCCCAGGCGGCATCTTGAAGGACAGTTAGAAGCTGTGGCCCCAGAACTTGACTCCTAGTATCCCTCATCGCCGAGACAAACCCAAGACCCAACACATCTCTAGAGAGCCTCGGAGTGGGGCAGCACCACCCCAGGTTGACAAGCACTGGTTTACCCCTCATTTGACATGAGGGAAGCCTAGAGAAAGCAATTCACCCCAGAGACAGCACACAGCGTTCAGGTGCCCACAGTAATCTAGAGCCAAGGGGTTTTGAGTCCTTGGCTGGGGCTCTTTCTTTATTTCCTGGCTTCTCCTAAGACTCTCAAAGGTCGAGGCAGTCAGTCATTCAGGGTAGCAATTCTTTGCACCGGGTACCATTTAAGCTACTGAAACCCACTGTTAATGTGCTTTCTCTCTTACCCAGGTCACAGTGCCACCAGCAGATGTGCTCGGAACTGTTCCTCCAGGAGCTGTGACAGGTTTTGCGGACTCAGGCACAGCAGAGCAGCATTTGACAGGGCTGACCAGGTGTACGGATGCAGCCAGTGACACTGGAAAGGCTCTTCTTTGTCTGAAGTCCCTGGTCTAGGTAGTTATTCAACCTGAGACCAAGCGGTTCCTAGCGTGGGTTCCTGTTGAACTCCACTGAGTCAGATTCATCATTCCTGGGAAGCTCACTGGGTGTGCATGGTGGCTGCAGCTGACCCATGCTCACCTCATCATTCCATCCTGAGCTCTCTGTTCTGATAACGTATATACACGAGGCAAGGTGGGTGAGGTGCCACTGGACTCAGAATGCCTATCAGAGACACAGCAGTGTTTCTAGAGGCTGATGAAACTCTGGGACACACCTGTTTCCCAAAGTTTGGCCTCAGTTTACCTGAGATGATTTAAATTTGGAGCATTTTAATTTGGCTCTGGGTTTAGTTATTCAGAATCACTACAGAAGGTTTGCTGCAACCTCTCTTGAAACTGGCAGATTAATTATGTGTGTTTTTATTTGTTCTCTCTGAATCATCATAAAATTATAGTGAATGAATACAGAAAGGTATAAATCCAGAGGGATGTGACAACAGCAGACTGGACATGTTAACAAAATTTTGGAAAATGGGAAGTACATGGTTTAATGGAATAGATCAACTGCACACAACGTGCCAGCAAGTGTGGGTGTGCGCATGTGTGTGGTGTGTGTGTGTGGGAGATGGGTAATGGGATAATAATAAGGAAATTTAAGGTTGTTCCAGTTACTGTTGGTGCACAACAAACCAACCCATAGTGACAGGCATATAATATCCTCCTGGATTCAGTGCTCAGGAATTCAGACAGGGAAGAGTGGGACTGGCTTATCTCTGTTCCTCCATGTCTGGAGACTTAGCTGGGGAGACCCAAAGGCTGGTGGACCAGAGCACCTCACATGGCCCTTCATGTGGCTTGGGCTTCCTCACAGCATGGTGTCTGAGTTCTCAAAGGAGCATTCCAGGACAGCCAGATGGAGGCCGCTTGGCTTTATGTGACCTACCTTCAAGAGTCACACAGCCTCGCTTTGGACATAATCTGTTGTTGAAGCAGTCATGAGACTGCCGGTAGGAAAGAAAGGTCCATAGACACTCACCTCTCAATGTGAGGGTGTCAGAGAATTTTGGAGCCATGCAGAAACCCAGGGGACTTGAAATCATAAGCATCAGATACTCTGAAGGCCAGAGTGAGGGCATAACCACCCTGCAGGAGGCAGAAGGGCTACTCTTTGGAGAGACTGACTTAGTGAGGCTCTGAACTTTGAAGCCCCAGTCAGAGCTGAGAATGGAGAACCCAGACTGAAAACAGATGAATCAAGTAAAAATCTAAAAACCTGTTTTCCAAATAGTCAGATCCCCTCCCACTCAGTCCTCTTTCCCCACTCAACTTAGGTATGTTGCCACCCTGCAGGCAGAATGTTGACAGATTCTTCTCTGGTGAGACTGAGAATGCAAAGAGAAAAGACCTGTGGGACTGACATCAGTGGGTAGCTCAATGAAATAGCCCAGCACCCACCTGATAGTGTAATGACCAGATGGCAAGCTCAGCCACACTGAGCTTCCAACCAGCCAGCTAGGACCTTAAATAGGGGAGAGACGACTCCAGACTCCTGAGCATTTGAGGAAAGCTTCTAGTGGGAATGACAGAGATAAACAATAACAACAAAGGATAGGAAGAAGAAACTCAAGGAAAGAGAGACAATGCAGAAAATAAAGACATATCCATGAACCTATAATGTGGTATTAAAAAGAACATTTAGAATATGTGAAAGAGCTCTTAGAAGTTAAAATTATGTAGCAGAAGTAAAAAAAAAAATCAATAGAATTTTGGAAAATAGTATTGAGGATATCTCCCAGGAAGTAGAAGAGAAAGACAAAGATAGTCACAAGAGAAACATTAAAGGATTAATCAACAAGGTACAACATCTGACAAATAGGAGCTCCAGACAAAGAAAAAGGAGAGGAAATGATCAGAGACAGTAACCAAAATGGAAGAATAGGAGTTTCCAGACTGAAAGAGCCACCAAGAGCTTAGCACAACAGTCCACGAAAAGACCCACATCAATGCATATTATCATGAAACTCAGGACACCAGGGATAAGGAGAAGATACTAAAAAGCTTCCAGAGAGAGAAAAATAAGGTCATATACAAAGGATTTGCATTGAGCATGCCATAAGCCTCCTCACAGCAGCAATGAGAGTCAGTGGAGAGATGCCTTCCACACTGGCAGGGGAGGTGATCTGCATCCTGAAATCCTATACCCAGCCAAACTATCAGGCAGGTGCATAACTCAAATAGTACATTTGCTGCTAGGAAACTTGACTGATTGCATGTGAAAATGCTCATATTTTCTTTGGTTTAGATTTATGTGGAATCTTTCAGGAAGGAACTATATAGCTACACTTGGTGTAGTATTTATCCTGGGGTTTATTCTTACCTCCTTGACATACCCTGCCCTTCAGGCTTCTCCCATCTCTGCTTTTCTTTAGGGTCAAACTTGAAAATGTAGTGTGGGTTTCTCCCGATATCTGAAAGTAGAGTGTTCCTATGAAATCTTTCACAAGCAGAAATGGTGTAAAGTGAGGAATCAGTTATCTTAGGACACATTTTGCCAACAGATGCACAAAATCAACTGAGAAGAAGCACAGATGCTCGCAGACACAGTTCAAAGCTATGGCAGCTTGATGCCGAGATGCTGAGTGTGGTTCCTGGGAAGAAGATTGGAGGGGCCACTGTCGCTGCTCGGGGTACACAGTGCCTCTGAAACGGCCACTGCAAAACAAATGCCGAACGCTATTTTCACTTTTTGCCTTTTTTCATCAAAGTGCAAATCCTCTTTGGATATCTTTTGGTGAGCGAAAACAGGTACTAATGCAGGTCTTTCGTAAAAGTGAAGTGGTGCAAGGTGAACTTTTGAAAAGAGGGGGATACCTGGATACATGAACGGTTCTAACTTCCGTTGGATCCATGGACTCATTCTGCCTCCTCTTTCTCATCCCAACAGTCCCCATGCATTCCATTTTCTCAACTGCCTTTTTATCCATTTCCTTATTTTAAAATAATAAACATAATACAACACAGAAAACATTAGTCAAAGAGAAAGTCCCAATTCTCCCATTTACTTACCATGTGCCTCTTCCTCCCTCAGGTGTTACTATTTACAGTCTGTTTCATGTTCTGCTTAGGAAGGTCTTCCCCATGCCAAGCTTATAAATATTTCCTCCCACATTATCTATTCAATTCATATTTTAAAAGCATACTTATATACTTAATCCAACTGGCATTTATTTTGATGTGTGTTGCGAGGAACTTGGGTTTCAGCTGAGGATGTTTCCACTCCACTCAACCCACTCATGGTGAGGACACCTGGCTTCCCATCCAAGGAACGTTCTCAATCTCATCTCGCTTCCCCCACTAGGTGTCTGGCTGTGTCCCCACTCCTTCCTCACAACTCCCTGGGCTCCAGCAATGGGATGGGTTCTCTCCTTCTTCCCTGGCTGCCCCACCCCAGAGTCCTCCCGTGGCTCCTTGGACTGGGCACCGCCCCCCGCCTTCCAGCTGGCTCGGGACACCCTCCCCCTGGAGCGCCAGGGTCCCCCTCCATCTTTCTTCCTCCTGGCTGCTCCCCACAGACCTTACCTCCCCAACGCCTGTCTCTTCTGTATCCCTGAGAGACCCCAGGGTCATTTCTGCTTCTCCTCCATCTGCTGTCACTGCAAGTCCCGTGGATCCTGACCTTGCTGAGTGTGAACTTCCAGCTTCTGTCCCTATCTCTCCCCGCTGGACCCGCAGAAGTCCCCACCCTTCCTCAGTCTGAGCTTTCATACCTCTGGGCCTTTGCAGGGCCATTCCTTCTGCCTTGAATCCCTTTCCTCTAGTCTGTCTGACAAAGCCCACGTTTCCCTGAGAACTCAGTCCAACTCCACTCCCTTGCTCCATTCCCTGAGCTGCCTGAACACTGAACCTTCCTCTCTGTCTGTGTTAGAGCCTGTGTACCCCAGACCTGGTCCTCTTCTTCTGTGACGCCCATTCCCTGTCTCTCGTTTATGAGGCTGGAGCCCAAATCCTCCGGTTCCCAGGCCCTGGTGCTGGAACCTCACACGGGCAGGGCCTTGATGAGAGCACATACGGTCCCTGGGAGGTGAGGAGGACAGGTACTGTGCCGGCAATGGTAAGAATCTGACACCGAGGGAGGCTAGCTGCCTGAGGCGGTGCTGTCAGCCAGGGCCTCTAGCCAGTGGTTGGCCTTCCTACTGGGAGTCAGGCTGCGGCTGGGGGAGGTCAGGCTGCCCCGTTACAGCCCTTAACAGTGCAGCTGAAGGGATTCAACCAGGAGGCTCCGTGGCTGGATGCCCTGCCTGGACTGCATGCAGATTCTTTGTAAAAGGATGCATTTTGTTCGTCCAGATCCGAAAGACTTGTGCAACCCTGAAAAAATGCAGGCTCCCAGAACTGCTGTGCCACGATTGGGCTGCCCAGCACCTCTCACGGGGAGGAACAATGGCTCCATGTCTCAGGGCTGACGTCTCTGGGTTGGATCTGACACACATGCACTGTTTGTATGCTCTCCCTAAGCCCTGGAATGAACATGGTGCTGTGGCTCCGTCTCCTTCAGCATGAGGTTTTGATTTCCTGGTCCTCTGAGCGTGGGGAGTGACTGGAGAGCTGGCTGCTCGAAGCACACGCTCTGGCCTGGTTAGAGGCGCAGGTCTGGTGCAGGCAGGGTCACCGTGGTCCTTTGTCCTCTTGGTGCAGAGTAACTAAGAGGACCAGCTGTGTTTCAGGCTCAGACACTGGCCAGCACCACGATGGAGGCACCGCTTCCCTCGGTGGGACTTTTTCTGTTATGGCTCTGTCTGTCTGTCTGTAAGCCTTGCTCCACCCTGACTTTCTATAAACCTGGGGTGGCAAAGCGCCAATACACAGCCACCACCACTTCCTTCCTCCTCCTTGGCAGATGCCACTAAGTAATCATGGTGGTATCTGAACGTACGCTCAGAATCCTTCTCAACACTTGCTGAGAGCTGCCATTCCAGACGAACATTGTAGACCATCTGTGCAACTGGGCCAGTTAGGAGATGTCCTGTGAGGCGACCATTCGTGGCTCTAGTGTGAACACCGGCCCGTGTCCACAATGACAGTCACAGCACTGGGCGGGGCTACAGCAGGCGCTCCTGGTTCACTTCTCTTGTTCCACAGGCAAGGGGGTAGAGCCCAGAGAGGGTGATTGCGGGATGACTGGCGTGCCTTCAAGTGCACCCTATAGGAGACGTGGGGAGCACAGGCCCCATTTCGGAATGCTGCATTTGGGGGTTCCCTCTTGGAGGTGGAGTATGAAGTTGACATCACAGACTCTGATGAGTGTGGCGGTGAGGGGCTCTTTTGCCCTGATGGAGCCCCGCAATTCCCTGAGGGCAGAGCCAAGCTCAGAGCACAGCATGTGCGCTGGTGCAGTTTCTGCCCTGGTCCTTGAACCTGTTTTCCAGGTGAAGATACTGAGGCCAAGCAGCTTGTCCAGATCCCTGGTTGGCAAATCAGAGCCAGGCAAGGGCAAGATCGCCTGTTCCTTTCCATGAGAGCCTCTCTAAGTGTGCCGAGTGTCACTCTTTTTTTTTTTTTTTTTTTTCGGTAGGCGGACCTCTCACTGCTGCGGCCTCTCCCGTTGCGGAACAAAGCCTCCAGACACGCAGCCTCAGCGGCCACGGCTCACAGGCCCAGCCACTCCGCGGCATGTGGGATCTTCCCGGACCGGGGTACGAACCCGGGTCCCCTGCATCGGCAGGTGGACTCTCAACCACTGCGCCACCAGGGACGCCCCCGAGTGTCACTCTTTTGTTCCTTTGAATTTGCTTTATCACCTTTGGGGCATTTCTGCTTGTTAGAAAGAACCTCATGCTCTCAGGACCAAGGCTGAGGCTGGCGAGGTTTTGATCATCCTCACAGTGCACAGTGATGAAGACAGAGCATCTCGCTACAGTGAGAAATGGGTCCCCACAGGCAAAGAAGAAGCAGCACTTGGGACCTGTTAAAATCTCTCTAGGTGTTTGCTGTAATTCAACTGAAATTAGTTACATTTATGTCTTTGTTAATAATGCCTCAGTGCTCAAGCAAATTGGCCTGACTGGAGTCTTGGGTGCATGTGGATGTGTAAGACGTGCATCTGCACACCTGACTTGTCACGGCAGTAGGTAGCTTTGCTTTCAAAAGACCACATGTCCCTGGGTACAGCACGGGTGAGCACTGGCCCTATGCATGGATGGTGTCGCTGTCGCTTCCCTGACTATGCTTGGTGTGGCTGGTGTATGGGGACAAGTTTGTGGAGGTGGTTGAAAGTGAGATAGAGGTTTCTGTCCTGGTGATCTATTGCCACATACCCGCTACCCTGCATTTGGAGGTTTAGAACAACAATCATTTTCATTGTATGTCCTGATGTTGCGGGTCAGGAATCGGGGCAGGGTGTGGCTTATCCAGCCCCCTGCTCCTCCCAGGGCTGATAGAGGTCACTCTGTGATACCCATCTGGTGGGTGGGCTGGTCTGGGGCATCCAAGACTGCATCTCTCACATGCCCAGGGCCTTGATGGGGGTGCCTGACCAGAGCGCCCCCATGTGGTCCTTGCAGGGTCCTTGGACGTCCTCCATGGACTTTACCAGACTGAGAAGGTTCCAAGAGAGGAGGTGGAAGCTGCAAGCCCTGCGATCTAGTCCCAGATGTACCAGAGGGTCTCTTTGGCTGCAACCCCTTGAGGAGCAAGTCATGGGAGCGACCTCGGATCCCAGGGAGGGGAAATCGGCTGCCCTTCCCACTGGGAGGAGCGTAAAGACTTTGCGGCCATCCTTCATGCTCCACATCCCACGTTGAGCCACCCGGAGTGCAGCGCAGTGACTGTGCAGCGCGGAAGCATGACACCTAGCGCTCCAGAGGGGTCTGGTGAGTCAGAATCAGAATCTCTCCTTGCCCTTCTCTGTGCCGGGAGAGGCTGGTGCTCTAAGCAGCATTGCCTGGGGCCTCCTCCATAGAAAGGAGACAGGGACCAGGAATTTATCCTCCCCGTCATCTCCCTGCCCCTTTGGGGTTTAGCAGTAGCTTGTTTCTCTCCCCATTCCCTCCCCACCCCCAGTCCCTTATCCCTTGTCCTCCAGTCCCTCCTGTCCTCTACTCTCCGGTCATTCCTGCTGTTTGGAGGGTACACACTGCACCCTCCCTGCTGGCTGCTCACCAGCTCCTCTCTGCACGTGTCCCTTCATCAGCCCCTCTCTCCTCAGCCCTTTACGTTGCCATGTGTTTCCCGGCAGGTGCCTGACCCGTAAGGCACATTTAAGAATAATTAATTTGATCATATTTTCATAGTAAAAGAACATGACAACATTTTTATGAACTGTGAGAAATAAAACAACAAATGCTAACAAATAACTTGTGAGATTTCCCTTTTTAGGGGAGTGTTTAAGAGGTCGCCAGGCTGTATACGGGCAGCTACTCTGTCTCACAAATCTCGGGCCGCTTGTTGTGCTTTCCCTTTATCTTTGCAGCTGTGGCCCTGGGTGTGGTCGACGGGCAGTGGCTTCTCATCAGGTTTTGTGGGGCCTGAAACTCGTCCCTCCTTACGACAAGGGCAGGATCTGAGCCCCACATTAGGAGAGGGCATGAGGGTGGGCTGGGGCACGACGACACCAGGTGGCCACACTGCCCTTTCTGATTTGACCCTCAGCAATGTGTGTGGGGCCACGTGGCTGTCTGCGCCGCAAGTTTGCCGCCGTGGCAGCTGAGACACTGTTGTGAAGCTTCTGGCCCGAAGCCCTGCGGCTCGTCTGGAGGTCCTCAGTGCTCAGCAGGCCCAGCCCACCACACCCCTCACCACCACCTCCCTCCAATCCCGGTGACGCCGAGATGCTGGTGGATGCAGGCTGGGGAAGATCTCGGAAAATGGGGAAACCTGGGGGTCGAGGTCAAACATCTGCTAGGGACATTTTCAAGAAAGAGGGAGTGAACTTCATACCCTGTGCTTCTTCCCTCCGCAGCATGAGCCTCCTGTGCCCCGGTGGACCACCACCAGCAGACGCCTTCCCCGCGGGTTCCATAGCCCAGCCAAGGCTGCCTCACGCTGCACAGACCACGATGACCTCAGACTCAACTTCATCAGCGTCCGTACCAAGCCTCTCCCTGAACTACTGATGCTGACATCTGGTGACCCAGTCAGCCCACGTCTGGAGATGCAGGGAGGGACCAGGGCCCGGCAGCCAGGTTCTAATTAAGGAGCTCAGGAGCAGGAAAGCTTCCGTGCCGTGGCGGCAGATGAAGAACCACTTCCTCCTGGAAGAGTTAGGCGCGTCCTTCTTGGAATTAGGTGAATTGAATGAATTGACACTGTGCCTTGGAGCCAGTCCAGGCTCTGGTCCACCTGGAGGATCACCTTCTCCTGGGAGTGCTCTGTGCCAAGGCCACTTGACCAAGGGGCCGAGGTAACCCTGGCTGGTCTTGCTGTGTCCACGTGAGTCTCCTCCCTTCAGGCTGTGGCATCTGAGTCTTTTGTGCTTGTCTTAGTAGGTCTGTCTCCACTTCTCCAAATATCTGACAGTCAAAGCCCCACTGATCACTCTGGAGTTTCCCAGGACCCCTGGCCCTGTGCCCATGTGGAACTTGGTCCAGCTCCATGAAAATGCTGTGCAGAAGCCTTGGCCTTTGTCATAGAGTTACCCTGACCTTGGCCCAGACCTTGGGCTGGGCTAGATGTGAGCCAGGGCTTCCCACAGGCTGGGTGCAGGGGGGCGCTGTGTGCTTACACAGGGCTCCCCCAACTGTGACCTGCAGTCCCGTGTATGTGGCAACCTCCTGAGGACAGGAGCCCCTCTATGGGCTGCCATCCTCTCCCTCCTGAAGGGTCCTAGCAGGCTCCTGGCTGAGTTCCTTGTCCTGTTGGCATGGTGCCCTCACTCACTCCCACCAGTGGCTCCTCTTTCAAACCCTCTGGGTTCCTCACAGCAGGGGATGGGATGTGGGGTACAGCCCCTCTCCTTCCCTGCCCTCCCTGGCCCTCCATACTGAGACAGGCTTGCACTGGGAGATGAAAGAAGGTTGCTCTGTGTCACCGCAGCTGGGTGAACTCCAGGTGTTGTGAAGGCAAGGAGAAACTTCTCAAGGAGGAGAAGCTGAGGGTGAAAGTCACAGAATTTTAATGCAGTTACATTTCCCTTCACAAAGACGCCTGTGAGCCCCCTTAACTCCTTTACTCATCTCACGGACTTTAGGCAAATCACGTTGGGTTATTCTTTAATGGAATTATCCCCGCTAAAGGAATATCCATTAGGTTGCATTGTGCATCTGCAAAGTCTTGTCTTCTTTATAAACACAGTTTCTTTTGTGTTGGAGATCAAGCCCCAGTACCTTCCATTCTCACCTTGCAGAGAGGTACTATTGCAGTTCCTGCAGACAGGAACCTTCAAGTGTCAGAAATTCAGCCCAGGAGGAAGTGGCAGAGCAGGAGACAGCCTCTCTCTGTATTGCCTTTTAAAGCTCCCTGCAGCATTTAGTATACAGCATTAAGTATATTTGGGTTTGAAGTACACTGTTAAGTAAAGCGTGTTCTAAGGGAGATGTCTAAGGGGTGGTACTTTTCTCCCTTAGCGGGACCAGTGTACCCTGCCCATGCACCGAGGTGGCCGCAAGAGGAAGGCTGGTTTCTCAGGGCCCAAACCCTCTCCAGGGCAGCCTGGTCCCGGCCTTCCAGCTGCAGAGGAAAGATCTTGCGTGCATTTTGTGGTCTGCAAGCAGCTGCCACTGTGGTGAGGCCACACCCTTGGTGCCCAGGAAGCTCTGTATGCGGCATTCCACAGATAGAAAATCAGAACCGGGAATTCGGGAACACACCCCAGGTGGACGTGTGATTGACAGAGCCCTGCAGCGAGAGGTCATGTGCAAACGTGTGAGCACAGAGCACAGACCACTTCTCTGGGACGTGTGCGCGGCACGGAGTAAAGTGTTCCTACTTTTTGGTGTGGTTCCCTCGCCTGAGCAGAGGGAGGGTGTGGCTGCTCCGGGTCCCTCTGCCTCTCTTGGCTCAGCTGGGGGACAAGAAGTCTCTGCCCATCCCCTGCTCTGGCTGGCTGCACATCATGTAACAACCCGCAGTCCTGGAGGGGCCTCTCCCTGTCGTGATCCCTAGTTACCACCTCCTTGCGCCGAGACTGAGGCTGATCACCTGGCACAGGGTCTCAAATCCTTTGGCACATCTGAGAAGCCGGCTCAGCAGCAGGGCGTCTCTGCTGGGCTTGGGGACAACCCTTGAGTGCCTCTGGACTCCTGCCCGGGGCAGGGCCGGGCGGGGGCCTGGAAGGCTGAGATTTGAGGTTGGGGAGAGCAGCCGAGATGAAATGAGATCTCGGAGGAGGGACCGTGCCTGCCCGAGAAGTGGCTTCTTCCCAGGACCAAGTGCTGACAAACAACACCGAGAACAGGGGGAAAAACAGCATCTCCTCTGCTCCACCCCCTTCCCATGGGCAGCCACCTCCTCAGTTAATTGGAAACGCAGAAGACACTGTTGTGAAATGCGACTCCTGTGCCATCAGCCCCTCTGCGGGCTCTTCACCGTGTTTATGGACAAATGGTCACAGGCTGTTGTCAGCTTCAGAAGGGATTCCGGGCAGCACACGGCCATCCCGAGAGGGAGGCCAGGAGCACATGTGTTGCACAACGCAGCAGGGTCATCTCTCCCCTGCGCTGACGGCCCCTGGAAGACCATCCGCTGACGCTGGGTGGGCAGGCCACCTGTAAGCCTCCCCCAGAGCCAATCAATCGCTCACTGCACATAAACCAGCCTTGGAGGTGCTGCCTGGGCACTGACATCACTCACAGCCTGTTTCCCCACCTGCAGGGGTGCATGGGGTGCAGTCCACATGTGCTCTACCAGGCCTGCTTGGTGTGAGTGTGACCCATCTCACAGGTGGGAGAACAGCTGGGTGGTGCCCCCGTGCTCGTGGCCTGCTGCGACCCGTGGCCAGGTTGTAACAAGGCAGGTGGGGAGCAGTGTTGCTGCTCTGTGGGCTAAGTGGGTAGTATGTGGGGGGCTATTAGGACCAGGTTAGACCCAGAGCTGTGCCAGGCTGGCTGGACAGGCAAGTCCCCTGTCCGTTGCCTGATGCTGCTGCCACACGGCTTGTCGGAGGGAAGCGGCCAACGGAGGCCCTCCCCTCGGTTCTCTCCCGCCAGGCCGCTTGTGAAGCTGTCTAAGGTTGTGACACCGGGCTGTCCCCGCACAGCAAACCCCCAACACCTTTAGCTCTGGGGATGGTACTCACAGAGCCTGGTGGGAGGCCATGGCTTGACCTTGGGACGCTACATCTGTTAAAGTACAGATGTCACCTGCAGAACTGCCACAGGTTTGAACCCTGAGGGCTCGGGAAGAGCAACAGAATGTGGACAGGATTCTCAAGGCGAAAGGACACTTATGAAAGGGCCTGAGATCAGCTGGGATGTCAAGACAAAGGGCCCAGGGACTCCCCGCACTCCAAACGGGCCCAAGAATCCCCAGAACAATGGGGCTTTGATGCCACACTCTCCACTCACCCTCCTGGGGCTTCCACAGGCCATCTGGGCAGCTCTGGTATGTCTTGGGGTCCCCATCACTGCCCCCAGAATGTTCTGACCTACTGGTAGGCAGGGTGGAGCCAGAGGGGGAGTAAGGTGAGCAGGCTTCCTTGGGGCTCCAGGGCTGATGGGGGTTGGGCTCTGTGTGAACTTCATCCTCCTGGGAGGTGGCTGGCTTGGCCCGGCCCCACCCCGGCCTCCATAAGTGTGGTGGGTAGCCTTGGTGCCTGCCCATGGCACATGGCCCTGGGGAGATGTCAGTTTCCCAGACAAGAGCATCTCCCTCCCCACCACCCCACCCACCACTGCCCCGCCCAAGTCCATGGCCCTCTGGTTAAAGCATCAGGCAGCCTGGAGCCTGGATCTGCACTCTGCTGCCACTAGCTGGGTGACCTTGGGCAAACCAGCATATCATTGAGATGATAACATCACCTCCTTCATAGGATGTTCTGAGACACAAATGGGAGAATGTATGTGCAAGCCTGAGCGCAGTGAATTTCAACCACTGTTAGTTCCTATCTTCCCTGCTGGAGGAGGGAGAGAGGTGAAAGTGGCTTTTAGGAGCAGTCCACTGGAGAATAGTTGCAGGCTTTGTCCCAGGGCTCTGTTGGAGGGTGGGGCTGCTGCAGTGTCCGATGGTAGCCTGAGAAGGGGCAAAGAACAAGAACAAGATGCCGCAGGGCCCAGGATGCTGCGCTGTGCACATGGAGACTAAGCCCCTTCCCCAGAAACCTGCTCTCCAGATGGGGTGGGGGGTGACACACAGTTGAATTCAAGAGGGCCCCCCATTGAGCCCTGTGTCCAAGTGTGAGTGGCTTGCTGGCGTTGGCTCCACTGATAGGGCCTGGGAATCCTGCACAAGTGAGTGTGTGAGACAGGTGCATGCAGGGCCAGCCCGTGCAAGGGCATCATAAAGGTTATAAACACTCAATAAAGGGTGATGGAATGGGCGCCAGGAAGCAATGGTAAATTTGCCTTCATTGAGTTCTGCTCTAGGACTCGGTTGAATGTTAAGGGTAAATGACCAGGGATAAAATTCACCAGATGACTGGGATTTTTAAGGACTCCTCAGGCTTTGTTATGCCAGTGCCGTGGAGTGGGTGGGCTGGAACTCTGGGGCTCTGTGGACCTGTGGCTTCAGAATCACCCAGGGAACCTCTGATAAACACAGATTCCTGGGGTCTCCCTGCAGAGATTCTGGTTGGGCCAGGGCTGGGGCATCTGCATTAAAATCCTCTCCTAGAGTTGGAACCACTGCCATAGAAAACTACGGAGAAGAACTGGGCAAGGTGGTCTTCTCTCCAAAATCTAATTATTGGGGGCCCTGCTGGCAGGTGCCATGTCCAACCTGCCCAGACCCCTTCTTTGCGGGGCCAAGTTACGGGTTCCCAGATGTTGCTGTCCCAAGAACCACACAAAGCCTCTGGCCTTTCTCTCCGAGCCTCTCCTCATTTTGCTCTGAAAACTCAGCCGAGTTTAACCTCCACAGATGCTGACTTTCCTCCTCCCCCGGTATACTCCAGGTCACGCTTGGGGACGCATGAAGGATTTGACACCCACGTACACATTTGTCAGCTTCTGATCACACACCGAGCTGGAGGTGAAGGCAGCCGTCCAGGACACTGGAGGGACGATGTGTTCCAGCTTGCACGTGCTCAGCTGCCACCTGCAGAACCTGTTTGCCCACTCTCGCCCAGGACAGGAGCCAGAAGGAGCTGTGGCAGGACCGCCCCCTCCTCTGCCAGCACTGGCTCCCTGCTGTGGAGACCTGGGAAAGGCCCGCCCTCCACAGGTGAGCTCAGGTGAGCCCTTAAGCGGCATCTGTGATGTGGTGGTAGCCTTCCAGCTTGAGGAGGCCCACGAAGGCCTGAGCTTCCTGTCAGCTGGGTCACCTGGCACCTCCCCTTCACAGCCCGCCTCCCTTCCCCCAATCATGAGTGTGTGTGACATTCTTAGACTCCTTTAAAGGCAGAGGGAGATGGATTTGCTTGCTCAAGTTCAGGACTGCTGTCCGCAGGGATTGGACCAGCTGTCCGAACCAGCAAGCCCTGGCCAAACGCTTCAGCCAGTAGACCAGAAGACACTCCCAGAGAAGTTTTATAACCAGTTCTGATTCACTTTGTTGGATTTAAATGTGCATCTGTAGTCTCCACTAAGCCTAACGTTTCTGCTGCAAATACTAAAGTCACCAGCAGGTCGAGGGTGGACGATCTCTCTGGTTCATTAGCTTATCTTCTGTTTGGTAGGAAACCCGTGTTATGCCCGGAATGTGGTGTGTCTGTCCACATACTGATCACAGAGCAGGAAAGTGATTTAGATAAGGTTAGAGATGCCAGTAAGTCCAGTTTTGAATGCTGACTCTCAAAGACACCGACTTCTCACAGGATACAGGTGCTGGAGGTGTGCCTCCATCCTTACGTCGGCCATCTTCACTTGCTGGACATGAGGACCGACAGTGCTTCTTGTTTCTCTGCGGTTGGTTGTGCCACACTGCAGAGACCACTGGCACACGTGAATTGGTTTCTTCTCAGTGGGGTGGGGAGACCTTGTCAGGTCTACATGACTAAATTTGGGAACTTGAAGGTGCTCCTAAAAGGAAGATGCTCACTGCTGAGTCACGTGGGCAGGCAAGTGAGGATAGTCGGGGCATCTGGTTAGCAGTCCCTGGGGGAGGTGACTCTGTCGTTGTGGTCTGACTGTCACGGATGAGATGGATGGATGAGGTCCACGGACAACAGCTAGAGGATGGTCAAGCAGAAATCTCGGTTCTTGTCCATTGTGCTGCTTCAGGACGTCCTCAGTTCAAGGGTGGCTGATGGGGAAGGCCTGGGAAGGGTGCCGCCCCTCTGACATGTCTGCCCACATGCGTGGGTCCAGTGCAGCCTGCGGGACACGGATGGACTTTGGAAGTCGCAGCTCAAGGGAACACGACGAGCCGGAGGCAGAGACTTCCTTCTGACCCCAACTAGACTGACTGCCATTTGCCAGATCTGGGCTTGGTCACCCGGCTCTGCTCAGCCTGGCCATCGCCTGTGAATGGAGGTGACATCAGCTCCTATGTGTTGAAGGCTATGAGTGCTCCCCAGGCCTTGCTGCGTTCCGTCGTCACAGCAGCCCTGTGAGCTGGGGATTGTCTCCGCTCCATTTCCCACCAGGGAGGTATGTCTCACGGAGGTTGGAAAAGTGGTCCACGTCCCATGACCTGGCAATGGCGGGAGTGTCCCGTTACCTGCAGGCTGGTTTGGACGGCTGCTTTGTGCGCCCCGCCCCCCACCCCCCCAGTTCTGGTGTAAGGTATAAAGAGATGTCCAGGAGGGATGTGAAGTCTGCGGGTCAGGGGGAGACTCAGGCTCTCAGGGGGAGGAGGAGACTTCCAGATTCAGAGCCCTGTCAGCTAAAGTGCAAACCTGTAGAATATGTGGACCTGGGACTGATGGGTAATTTACAGATTCTTTGCTAATGTATGAGGGACCTCCCTGTGAACCTGAGCTGGTCTGGGCCCACAGAGCTGGTTGTGGCAGGGCCAGTGTGTCAGAGGCAGAGGCTACCAGGTGGCTTCAGGACACCCCACACACCTAGCAGGGCTGACATCTTGTGGATGGGTCTTCTTGCCACACTGGTCCAGGTGCTGACAAAGGCAACTCAGAGCGTCCACAGAAGGCCCTCCCTTAGCCACTCAGGCTTTGATCCTTGGAGGACAGAGCTTTATCCATCACCGGGGGATGCACACCGTGCAAGGGCTGGGCTTTGCACAACCCCCTTGCCTCAGGCTGATTGTTCTTTCTGGTGTTGGTACTCACTAGGAGGAAGAATCTGCAGTGGGTCTCCAAGGGGTGTGTTTTGTTGAAACGATCCTTGGGACTACTGGTGTTTTGTGGGCAGGGCCCCAACTTCCTGGAAATGCAGCTACCATATACATTCAGGACAGATCTCGACTCCATGTCGCTCAGAGCTTTGTCAATCTTTATAATTTCAGAAAACCACGGCACCAATGGCGATGCCAGCATCCAGGGGGCTGAATCACTGAAGCAACACCCGCTGTCAGGCTGCATCGCACCTGCTGCGGCCCAGAAATTTTATATTTGACGCAAGTATTGGAGGACTTGATCATGTTATCTCAGGCAGCTGTGCCTAAACATTTACTATTGAAATAGATTATACATTACTTTTCTTCAGTTTTCTTTTATATTGACATTGTCATTTTATAGTCTATCTGTCATCTATCGCTTATGTTGTTGTAGATACATTATATTATCCAGTTATTTAACTTCAGAAGAGTAAAGGGATTATTACAAATACTTGTTATGAAAGGAGCAGATTGATCAGATCATCCACATGCAAACCGATGCTGGAAATGGACGTGCAGCCCAGCCTCCCTCTGGCGAGCCTCCCTGCTGGAAAGGCAGCCTGCACCTGCAGCAGGCCTGCTCTGACCTTGCTTGCCCTGCCCTGCAGGGGCCCCAACCCGATGTCCAGGCCAGCTCTGACTGTGGCTTGCCCAGCCACATCAGGGGTTTGCATGGAAGGCTTATTGCTGAATCTAAGGGGGGCTTGTGGGCCCCTGGGCTCTGAGGGGGGCAGACCCCAAGCCAGGGCTGACACATGTGGTTCCCTGGGACTTTTCAGTGGTGTTTGGAATGTGTGTTGACACAGGGAGGTAAGATGGCAGGACGGGAAATGGGAAAGGTGAGCTGGCACCGTCCAGTGAGCACCCAGCGGCCTGTTGAACCCTTGGGTTCTTTCCAATGCTTCAGAAGGAAAACATAAGAACACCCAGAGCACCTCCTGTTTGGTCCGGGGTCCCTCTCTTAGAGGTGAGGGCCTTCATGTGCCATAAGGAGCAGGCTGGTCTTAAACAACCACCCAACCTGGGTGACTGCTTCAGTCTCCTCGTAGCAGGTATGGGAGGAGCTGGGTTTCTCTGCTGACTCCACAACCAGCTTTGAGAACAGTTCCAGGAGAGGGTTCCAACACCGTTTGGGAAAGAATCTCGGAAGTAAGCACAGGGCCCTCCCAGGAGACCCCTTTGCCGAATACCTTCCCTTTGGTTGTATAAATTCTGGCAGGTTTGGTGAACAATTGGGAAATCTTGTTCATTTACAGTCTCGTCATGTCCATTTTCCGGAGGATTCTAAGTTGAGCAATCTGAGTGCAGGCTACCACTGGTTACTGCGGAATCCAGCAGACAGCTGTCCTGGGGAAATCTGATATGAAAGATATGTGTGTGTGCCTCTGTGCATGTGCGTGTGTGTGCATGAGCATGTAAAGGTGTGGACCTGTGTGTGTGCACACGTGTTGGCATGTATGACTGTATGCATGTGCATGTATATGTGTGTTTGTGTGCGTGCATCTGGAGGGTCATCAAAGGGCTGCGATGAGGAATTCAGGCCCCCAGGGGCCCTTGGCAGCCATGCAGCGAGTCAGCAGGTTTCACAAGACCCAGCGGCATTTGGAGGCCTCCATCTGTGTCTTCTAGGGTCTTCTGTCCAGCCTGTGGACACATCCCCTTCTCTTGTTTGAAAGACAGGTTGGAGCAAATATGACTTGACTTGTACCTGGGTCCCAGTTCCTAGGTGGGTTTTCTGCTCCCCTCGCCTGACCAGTGACAAGCACGCCCAGCAAGTTGGCAAGGCAGTGAGGCTGCACTGCGACCCCGGCCTTCCTGGGTGCTGGGCCCCTTCCCTGCGCATGTGGGCTGGAGTTCGGAACCAGTTTTTCAGCTGTGCACATGCCATGAACTACATACCACCTCAGTGAAGTGCTGGCAGCATCCTAAGAGCAAATGCCTTAATACGTTGTAGTGAAACTCAGCAGGGCAATCAAGCCTCACATCCACCGGCTCAGGTTGAACCTTGTCTGCAAATGAGTTACAAAGCAATTTTCAGTTCTCAGAGCTTTTTGGATTTCAAATGACTGGTAAAGAATTACAGAGCTGCAAAAATAAACAGACCCAGTTGACATAACTAGACTTGAAAGCCAGACCTGGGTTTTGCCGGCACACAGTCTGTGTGTGTGTGTGTGTGGTGTGTGTGTGTGTGTGTGCATGTGCGTGTGTGAGTGTGTACTCTCTCCAGGCCTTAGGATGGTGGTGAGGTCAAAAGTCACCCCTAGATTAGCCCCCTCCTCAGGGCCTCTGCTGAAAGCGGCCCAGCTGCCACTCCACGGCTGCAGCAGCAGATGGCCCCTTGCCTGGGGCAGGCAGGTTGGGGGCAGGGAGGCTAGGGCTGAGCTCTCAGCACTCAGGCTGCCAGCGCACCCCCCTCCCCCATCATTCCTCTCAGCCAAGAGCGCCCGAAACGGTCAGTAGCTGCTGATAGTGGACTCAGAGGGGGAGGCACCTCAGGTGGGAGGTGAGGGGGACCCGGGGACAGGCTGTGGCTGCTCTCAGGGAAGGAGAGCTTGGAGAGCCCCGGGGCCAGTGGGGCAGGTGGATCATCCCCTCGATGATCTGGAGGGAGGGTGGGGGAGGGTGGGTGCACCTGCAAGGGCAGCAAGGACGGGGAAGGGCATGGGTTAGAGATGACTCTGCACCTGATGCATTTAGTAGAAACATCGCCCACCTACGTGCCAACTTTGGGATAGGTGCTGCCACTGAGCTCTTAGAACGTGTCTGCACGGGAGCCAGAAGTGTATGGGGTCAGAGAAGGGGTGGCTCATTTGTCACAATGTCAAGCTGTGCTTGTCTCTCTGAGGTCCCCATACTGCTTTCCCCTCTCAGCAGAGCTCTGGGGCCCAGATCAACCTTCTCGGGCTTTCGTGGAAGCCGCGCTCAGTGACAGGGCATCCTCGAGGGAGAAGCTGCCCTCTACGCAGGGCCCGGAGGCAGGGCTGTGTGACGTCACCAGGGAGGATGCCGACTGGCCCTGCGTCTTGAGCGGGGGCTGCAGGGCGTCTGCCATTACCTGTGACAACCCATGGTCCTGGTGGAAGGGGTCACCCAGGTCTTGGGGTTGTCTGAGGCCCAATGAGTCTGAGATTGGGTTTCCTACACCCTCAGACAGACGGGGCCTAGAGTTACCTTTAAGCTAATTTAAACAAAAATAATGAGAAGTGATATCTGAGGTCCATGGTTGAGCGTCAGCTTACAGACATTTTACCAGAGGCATCTGGGGTTGGAGAGTCATCTCAGGGGCTGACTTGAGGGAAAAGCTCTGGGTTTGTGACACCCTTGTGAGCACAGAAGACATTCTGAGAAGGGGGTTTCCTACTGGAAAGATTCCATGGCCGGAATCAAGGGTCTAGAAACTCCTCATCATACTTTCTTTTTTCAAGTTGGAGATTAAGAAGTGTACAATAAATCTGAAATATACTATACATACGAGTCTAATTTATATGTACACTAGAAAGAACAATAATGAAAAACACCATACGCCTGGGGGGGGGCGGGCCCAGACTAATGGTAGAATGTGATGCACACTCCTTTTCTCACTTTAGCTTCAGAAACCACTGACCTGAATTCTGTTAATCGTTATCTCATTTTGTTTAAAGTTTTACTGTTTATGGAAGTCTTGCTCAGCAATAGATTGCTAAATTTTGCCAGTTTTTGAAACTTTTACAAATAAAATCATATTGTATAAATCCTGTGATTTGCTTTTTTCTGCTCATGCACGTTGAGGCATAGACCTGTCGCCCAATCATTTCCACTGCTGCATAGTATTCCATTGTAGGAATTATTTGGATTGTTTTCAGGCTTTTGCTATTGAAAGTAATGCCCATCTGAATATCCCTTAAAGGCACAGATCCCAGAGTGTGACTGCTTTGGTTCAAATCCTGGCTGCCAGTTCCCGCTAGTGTGACCTTGAATAAGTCAATGTACCCTCTGTGCTCCAGATTCCATACCTGTAAAATGCAGATACTAGGATGTGCATTGGAAAGCTGTAAGGAGGATTAGGTGAGCTAATTTAGATAAAGCACTTAAAATGATGCCTGGCATGGTCATTTTAAAGATAAGATACGATGAAATTGGTGGTAAGGATAGTGGTGATGATGATGGTGACAGTGATGGTGGCGGTGGTGGTGATGGTCATAGCGATGGTGGTGGTGATGGTGATGATGATGGTGGTGGTGATAATGATAATGGTGGTAGTGATGACAGTGGTCATGATGATGTGATAATGATGACGGTGGTGATGATGATGGGGATGGTGGTGGGGATGGTGGTCTGGAGGGGATTGTATGACAACTGCTTGGACACATGTGCAAAAGAGAATCCCTTTATATAATACTTTAGTCTCCTCTTTCACTGAAACCCTTTATTGGTTTCCTTCTGTGAGCAATAATTAGCTCATAACTCCTTTCCCATCCCTTTCCTCTTCCGAGCATCTTGTCTTGTCCCAGTGCTACTCTGAGCAAGGCTTTACCTTCCTGGCATCCTTAGCTGAACTGAGCTGAGGCTTAAGGAGAGCCTGGGTGGAGAGTTCCAGGTGCTTGCAGCCAGGTGCTCTTGGTGTGCTGTAGAGCAATGTGTGCAGAGACCCATGCCTGGGACACCAACAGCATCACCTGTGTAGACAAAGAACATCGAAGTAGCAACTCAGCCAAGGAAAGGTTGCAGGAAGAGGCCCTGTGGGACACTTGGAGCTAGAGCCTGAAGTCAGAGGTCTTTTGAAACTGGGGGTGCTTGGAAAGGGACCAGCCATCTGGTAGGACTGCTTAGGGCCTTTATAAGTTCATGAGGAGAAGTCAGAATGATTAAAAGTATCTCATCCAATGACATTTACCAACAGAAAAGAAGTGTATGGGGAGGGGTGGGGCAACAATCCCATGGGTCCCTTCCTTCAGCCTGGCTTGTTAGCCTGTGCTGGGCATCACCCTATACCCCGGAGGTAACAGTACCAAGGTGCCTACATCCTCTGCCTTCAGGAAGCTGGTCAGGGAACAATGTAAGGTGAGATGACAGATACACTGGGGAAAGTAATGCAGGGTGAGGGATGGCGGATGTGTGCTGGCTGTTAGAGGCCAGGGGAAACCTGCTGTCAGCTTCCCTGAAAAATGAGAGGGCACCATCTTGGGATGGGCCGGGGCCGAGAAATGACTGTGGAGCCTCTGGGAGGAGAAAGCTTGGAGTGCTCAGGAAACCCAAAGGGAGATCCCTGGGAGAGAGAGCGGAGCAGCCGGGAGAGGCTGCAGGTGAGGCAGAAGGTGGTGTGCAGGTGTGCAGGTATGCAAGAATCAGAGTCTCCAGTGGCTCCTGGGTCTGGGAGGTGTGAGCCATACTCTCCCCCATGGTAGAGAGTGGGTGGGTGGGGGACGACCCAGCATTTGGTCCCCACCTCCTCTGCCCTTGGTGGGGGGAGGCAGCTCCCAGGATAGCACCTGGAGGCCAGACTCACCCAGAACTCTTTGGCTTTGAGGGTATGCCTTCAGACAAGAAGTATTCCTGTTTGAATTGACCGCTTCACCCCTTATCTAGACACAACCACAGGGACAGACCGATGGGGGTCAATTTGTGTCCCTCCTAAATTCATATGTTGGAGTCCTGACCCCCAGTACCTAGAATGGGATCTCACTTAGACAGAGGGTCTTTATGGAGGCCATCAAGATAAAATGAGGTTATTAGGGTGGCTCCCAACCTAATATGACTCGTATCTTTATTCAAAAAGGGGAATTTGGACATGCACACAAGGAGATGCCGTGTGAAGATGGAGGCCGATATTGGGGTGATGAATCTACAGGCCAAGGAATGACAAGGATTGCTGGCAAAGTACCAGGAGCTGGGGGAACAGCCTGGAACTCCCTTACAGCTTCAGAAGAAATCAATCGTGCCAACACCTTGGTCTTGACTTCCAGACTCCTGAACTTTGAGAAAATACATTTCTCTTGTGTAAGCCACACAGTGTGAGGTACTTTGTAACAGCAACACTAGGAAACTTACACAGGTGATGTAAAAGAGAATTTCTCCAAATTGGAAAGGTTCTTATCATCTTCAGGAGATTGATTTTTTTTTTAAAAAATATTCTTCTACGGCTGTTAATTTTTTTTCAAAGAATCTGTGCTACTTTAATACTCAGTGTTAAGAAGGAGAAATCTAGATGAAACCATTTTGGGCAGAATTTGATGGGTAACCAGCATTGCAGAATTCACATAGATTCTGCCTGCTGTCTACAGCAACTCTTGAAGTCACTGTAGTACAGACATAAGGTGCACAGAGGACACTGCTCCGTGTTGCTTTGCTGGAGGAATTAAGACATTGAGGGAACAGCAGCAAGCTGATGCCAGCATTGCGTTTGTCAGGAAGCTGCCACCAACATTTGTGGGTGTATTGCCATGTGGCACATGACAAGATTTATTGGATGGATGGGTTACGAGGATCCCCCTGGAAAAAGTCGTAGTCGTTAACCCTTAATCTAGAAAAACTGTCAATTGTACTTGCATTCTTTATGCAGCCCTTGGTGTGTGTTTAGTATGCACGTTTATTCAGGATGACTGCTTTTTAAGCAATAGGCTGAATTAAGATGGGAAAGTTCACAGAAATGTTTTCTTGAAATGATATTTATCCAGCACAGAGACTGAGGAAGCTGATCCAACATCTGGAGTCTTGCCTGCTCAGGAGCTGAAGTGCAAACCCCACCCCGAAAAGGATTTTGGTTGTCCAGACGTAGTAGAGAGCTGACCCCAGGTCTGTGCTCAATTTTGGCTGAAGAGGCTATTAGCAGAGTGGAAACTCAGTGGTGCAAACCTGAGCACTGCAATTCTAAGAAGCAAACGATTCCTCTGGGCCATCCGGTAGCAGGAGCTAAAAGGAGGATTGAGATTTGAGAACAGGCAAGCAAGGAGGAGAGGACATCTCAGGCTCCTCCTTTGGACTATCTACCATCCAAAACCAAGGCAGCCTTTCCATGTGGCCAGGTTTAAGGTGCACGTTTCTGTGGAAGGGAGATCCAGGGCCACTAGGTGCCCCTTCCGTAGTTCTGCAGATGTCACCGGGAATGAAAGTACGCAGCCAGCGTGCTCGTCCCTTGTGTGCACATCCTCGTGTGCATACCACCATGTCATGTTCCTTAGACAATATCTCCCCCTGGGGTCTCAGCAGGCTCAGCATCCATCTGTACGTAAAAATGACTTGTTTGAGTGAAAGCCACCTGTGTAAAGCTGAAAACAAAACTTTGGGCTGAAGGATGTGAGACTGCCTTTCCTTGGGCACTTCCTCCCCCGTGGTTAGATTGCTCAGGGCGGGGGTGGCCTGCTGGCTGGTGTCAGGCAGTCTTAGCTGAGTGAAGATGCCCAGGGTCAGTGAAGGCTCTCGGGGCAGGCGAGGGTGTGCAGGGGGTTGCCTTGAAACCAACATGATGAGAATACAGCTTTCTCCTTCACCACTTGTGCTCTGGGAGCGATGATGGGAGGGGTCCTGGGCGCCCACTGTCAGCTCCTGCCTCCTCCGCCCGGCAGCCGGGAGTTCTGCCCTGCAACCGGGCCACCCTCCATCTGCTGTCTGGAATAATGAGCTCACCCCGCTGCTGCTGGCACAAGCCAACTTTCATTCTTCTATTCACTAGGTTACCCTTTCAGCTTCCCATTGTTCTTTGCTAATGGCCTTACAACGTGCCTGCCTGTTACCTTTCCTCCCCTGCTGGCGGAGGGCCGAGGAGGAAAGCCTCAATCTCTCTGACTTGAAGAGCCGGCGGAGGTGGCAGGTCACCCCTCCCAGACTTCACTGCAGCCACTGGTCTGGCGAAATATTTTATGGGGCACCTCCCCCTTCCACTGGGGACCCGGCCGGGTTGCCACACATCCTGGCTTCTGTGTCTTTTCAAGCCCCACCTCAATCAAGCACATGGTTGTCTTCGTGCCTGTGACAGATGGCCCGGGTGCCTGAGGTGGGTTAGAGGCTTGGCCCTCAGTTCCTGAGAGGAGAGGCGGCAGGGCAAGGTGCCCGGATGACTTGAGTGCCCCCAGGCTACATTGACTTTTAACTCTTTCTGGGTTGAGGGCCAGGTCCTACAGGAAGAAGAGCCATCAGAAATGGCCCTTTCCACTTGGCCTTCTTATTATCTGCTGGTGCAGTTGAGGGCACAAAAGGGCAAGAAGGGCTCACATGGCAGTAAGAGAGCTCACTTCTTCTGTGGGGGTAGTTGAGAGCTTAACCGTGGTATGCAATCACCGCCCTCAGGAACAAGTGTCAGGTAATAATTTACCAACACGTGGCTATTGTCCCTTTGGCTTAGCTGTACAGATGGATCCAAAATAGAGGGGTTTCTTATCTGAAAAGGAGATATCAAAGAACAGAAGCTACTGGGACCCCGTCCCGAGTTACACGAACGTTGGCTGTGCCCAGCTCTCCCAGGGGAGATTCGGCCTCCACCATAGGGAGGCTGCAGGACAAAAGTCGAGGAGATGACTCACCGGCCACTGCCCTTTCAATGGCCAAGTTCCGACCTCTACAGCGTCCTAATCCATGACATTCAATTTGTGGGCAGAGGTTCTCGTGGTGAAATGGGAGCACGTGCACGGCTGCCGGCTGGCTTTGTGGTTTGAGTGCATGGCTTTCTCCAGACTTAAAAGCAGTGGCATGCTGTGCCAGAGCCGCCCGGCATCCAGGCATGTGGCCACGTCGAGTATGCAAATGAGTCGGACGCTTGCCGGTGGCCTGGGGCACCTGAGCCCGCTGCCCCACAGCCCTGGGAGGCCCAGCAGGTGCCACGTCAGGCAGGTGTGCAGCTCACCATATGCTCTGGCCAGGGTCAGGTTTCTGCCGGCGTCCTTCAATTCCCCACCAGGTGAGATTCAGTGGGTGGAAGGGGCCCACACCAGCCTGTGGTTGCACTAGTCACCTCTGGGCATTTGTTTGCTCTGCACTGACAGGTTTGTTTGAAACTTTGGAGCTGGGACAGCCCTGAAACCTCGACCATGGCAGGTAGAGCAAGGTTAGAAGTCAGTGACCAGGGAGATGGGGAGCTGCAGCCTACTGTGAGGAGCCTACAAATGGGTAATTCTTTGTAAAACCCTCTGTATTTCAGAGAGCTCTGTTTATGGCTAAATTAGGCAGGTGCCTTCCAAATGCACCGTCCTCTGCAGAGCCCAGACTCTGGCTGCAAGACGGTCTAAGGCGGGGGCCTCCCACTTTGTTCCCTCTCTTATCTCCCTGGGGAGCTTTAAAGATCCCCGTACTTAGGCTGCACCCTTGAGAATGAGATTGAACACCCAGGAAATAGGACCAGGCATCTGTACGCTCTGCTGCTCACATGACGCAACAGAGTGTTTGAGAACCCACAGTTCAGAGCTCTGCTGCCCCACACAGCAACCACCAGCCACACGTCGACACTCACACTGAAGTTATTTGAAATAAATTGAAAATTCAGCTTCTCCGTGTTCAATGGCTGTCTTGGACCGTGCCGAGAGAGAACATTTTTGTGGTCGCAGGAAGTTTGATGGGGCAGTGCTGCTGTGGAGAGTCCCTCTGACGCCCACTTTCACAAGCTGGGCACCAGGGAGGTGACCTGGTAGCTCAGGGCAGTGGCTGGTCTCCTGAATCCTCATTCCTCAGTGCTCAGGCTCCTGGGGTGCAGATGTGTCCAGAGAAAGGCCTCCACAAAATCAAGTGTGCAGAGATGGGGTGCCCCAGAAATGCCTTTTTGGACACCCTCACCGCCCTGCCTTCAGAGTCCTGGGCTCGCTTTGGTCGGCCTCAGTGGTATATATTTCCAGGGAACCATCGTGTCTTCCGGTCACATGTGTGTGGGGAACACTTGCCCCACATCAGACTTATTGCCGTGACTCCTGAAAAGCATTAATGCAACTGAGCTGCCGCCCCCCAACGCCTGCCGAGGATGCCAGCGTGGCTCATGCGCTGTGAGGGTGCAGCCTCTGTCTCCCCCTCTGGGTCTTGCCCTGTAATTTATCAGATGATCATTTTTTGCAGCAAAAGGACCATGGCACACTCCGGGGATCTCTGACACAGAAGGTTTGGTCCTCCAGAGCCCAAGTGCAAACCAAAGAGTGCGGCAGTGAACGGGTTTAGACAAAAACGGTGCTGGGAGGGGGGCTTTCCTGGCATTTCACAGCACGTGCTGCCAACTGTTGCAAAAAGAAAAAACACCACCCCTAAGAAGAAAGCGAGGGGAGATGTACATATTACTGCAGGCTGCAGCCTCCCTCCTCCTCCGTCATTGTTCCAGGGCCGGCGGCAGGCCCCGCGACAGCTGGGTATCACTAACAGCTGCTGTTTCCTGGGGTGAAATTAAAAGATTAGGGGATATGGGCACGTGCTGGCCTCAGGAGCCCAAACAATGCTTGATTTAGGGTGAAACTTGTCTGGGGAGGCTGACAAAGGAGGAGGCTCCGAGTTGGCCAGGGGTCAGAGGGGGAGCTGGCTCTGCCAGAGACAAAAGGGCTGAGGGGGGAGGGGGCAGAGGGCTGGGTGGGGGACCTGGCTGAGTGAAAAGAGGCCTCGCAGCAGCTGCTCCTGCTGCAGAAATTTGAGACGGTTCTTTTCACAAACACAAATGTGGGAGAAGAATAGGGGGCCACGCTTAGCTGAAATGACTCGTTTGCAAATGAAAGGGAGATTGAGAGCCCTTACATTGTCCAAGTTTTCACCTAAGAGGATGGAAAATGATTAGTGCACGCGGCAGCACGAAGTGTGCCTCGGAGCAGATGGGCCAGCCACCCCGCGCTGGGCTCTGTGTTTACATAACAATCGTGGGCCCAGCCCGGCGGGTGCAGAAGCCCCGGCCCCTTAAGTGTCCAGCTTGGCACACACCCGGCCGCCCCCCGACTTGGGCTGATGCAGTTCCAGCCGGAGCCCACGACGGGAGGCCTTTGCTGCAGGCTGTGTGGATGTTAATTTATGTACCAGGCTAAATTAAATACACTTCATAGCCAAGAAGCCACAGATGACTGCTGGGGAGGCAAGCAGGCCCGCGGACGGTGGGCACTGTGGCTCACCCCCGAGGCGGGACGTCCCACACTCCCCGATGGCTGTTTCCTCTTGCTGACTGGTGATGGATGGACAAAACAGCGCGTTGGAGGGGTGCATGGTCCTCCCTGCATGATGCGAAGGGTTTAACCATGAGAGAGCACACGGCCTATCCCCAAAGTCTTGGGAAAGGCTCGGCCACGGGCACCACGGAAAGAAAGATGCAGCAGGAATGACCTCAGGGCTTCCCACGTGCCTTGAAGCCTCGGGGTGTGGTGGTGGTGCAAGGGTAGGGTCCTTGGGTTTGCACTCCAGCCTCACTTCTGAAATCTTCCTGCCCCAAAGGCATAGCTTACTCTAGCTCACCATGAGGAAACAGACAAACCGCACTGAGGACAGTTTACAGAAAGCCTGGCCGTATTTCTCAAGTCATCCTAAGGCAGAAATTCTGAGGACATGCCAGAGAGATTGCCCGCTGAGTGCAACCCACACTCTGCTTTGTTCTTTGCTATAAACGGCATTGTTGAAACAACTGGCAAAATCTGAGTGAGGTCTGCAGATTAGATACTTAACATTGCATCGGGTTAATTTCCAGAGTTTTGTGATTGTACTGTGGTTACCCCTGCCTTTTAAGGAAATACACAGTATATAGGGGCAAAGGGCATCACTCCTACAACTGACTCTCATGATTCATAAAAATAATTGTGTGTGTGTGTGTGTGTGTGTGTGTGTGTGTGTGTGTTATGGAGGGAGAGAGTGAGGGAGAATGACAGAGACAGAGAGATGGAGAGACAGGGAGAGAAGGAGAGAGGGTAAAGAGGGGGAGAAGGGAGGGAGAGAGGAGGAAGGAAGGATAGAGTGGTAGCTCTCACATCTGGGAAACCCGCTTGAAGGTGCTATGGTAGCTCTTTATACTATTGCCAATTTCCTCTAATCTGAGATTCTGCCCAGATACAGATGTTAAGATGGAAAGACGGGCAATAGGGACACAGAGATTGAGGGGTCTCTCTCGCACCCGCCCAGGTGCACTGGAAGTCCACAGTCCTGGGGCCTCTCAGCACGGGTGACTGTGGCCGTGGGATGCTGGCAGGTCACTGGGTGGGAAGGTCTCCCGGGGGTGGAGGATGGAGGCCTCCGGCTGGCAAATGTAGACGTAGGTGTGAGTGGGGTTCCCTGGGGAGTCAGAGGGAGGAAACCCGTCCCAGGGGTGTCCCTGTGCACCCCATGTGAGAGCTACAGCTGAGGTGCTGTCTCTGAGGTGCATCTGAGGTACATTTTTCCCTCCATCCTTTGAGTCATTACCACGTTATCAAATTCAATTAACTGCCCCTCCTACTAAGTTTAAGCTAAGCTTAACTACTTTTGCTGTTTTGCTTCTCACTTCTGCCTATACATTTGTATCACCTGGAGAGGTTATTAAGAAATGCCCAGGCCCCATCCCAGAACACCTACATCAGAATCATTGAGGGTGGGTGAGCGGGAAGCTGGCAACCTTGTGCTTTAAAAAGTTATTTTAGCGGTTTTGAATGTGCACTCTGTGTTGCAAAGGGGTCCTGGAAGGTTGGTCTCAGAGACCTGGCTATGTTCTTAAAAAGAGCAGGGGGCTTCCCTGGTGGCACAGTGGTTGAGAGTCCGCCTGCCGATGCAGGGGCCCGGTCCGGGAAGATCCCACATGCCGCGGAGCAGCTGGGCCCGTGAGCCAAGGCTGCTGAGCCTGTGCGTCCGGAGCCTATGCTCCGCAACGGGAGAGGCCACAACAGTGAGAGGCCCGCGTACGCAAAAAACAAAAAACAAAAAACAAACAAACAAACAAAAAGAGCAGGGATGTAACACCCACACTCACCGTGCCTGGAGTGGTCCTGAGGGCAGGGTCAGGCGTGGGGCCATGCTGGCTTGAAACTTCATCACACAAAGGCTGATGTTGAGAGCCTTGTGTCCTTTAAATCCCCCATCCCAACCCTTGCTTAGCGCCAAGGCACACGTGGCAACAATGAAGTGTGTATTGCAAGGGACACGGTGTGAAAGCACATGCTCTCAGTTGCTAATGGTTAAGGAGACAGGGCATCTTTGTCATGCATGGATGGGTCTTGGCGATACAGAACCCAGAGGTTTCCCCCTAAACCTCACTGAGCAGGGCCCGGTGTTAGCGCTGGTGCAGAGCACGAGCCCTGCAAGAAGGCTTCTCAGACCCTTTCCTCTCAATTGATTTTAGTGATGGAATTTTAATCACTTCTTCCTTGTAGGGTTTCTGGGACATACAGGCATTATTTTTGCTTTCTGTTCAGAATGTGTAGGGCAGTATAAAACTGTCATTTCCTGTATGTGTTTTTACACAATGTCAGATGCAGCAGGAATGTTTCCACACAGGTGAATTTAGCTGGTCCACCAATTATTCTGCCTGGGTTAGTGACCATGAGATGTGTACCCGCCCAGCTCCTTGGAGAGTGGAGGAGACGTCCAGGAGTATCTGGAGGAGCCGTAAGGGTACTGTCTCAAAGTGAACTCTTTAGAAATGAACGCTTCTGAAGGCATCTGCGTAGACTGTCTGCCTGCTCTGAAACCATGGAAATATGCACTGTCCCCACAGGAAGGCAATCGAGGCATTGCTGGGGGGAGCACAATGAATGATAGGATGCGGTCCCTTGATTGGGCTTCAAGTCCTGTCTTAGTCTTCGTTGTAGACTTACACAACAAACATTCATTTCTCACAGTTCTGGAGGCTGGATGTCCAAGAAGAGAGTGCCAGAATGTTTGGGTTTGGGAGAGAGCCCTCTTCCTGGCTTACAGCCAGCCAGCTTCTCACTGTGTCTTCATGTAGCAGAGAGAGCAAGCTCTGGTCTCTTTCTCTTCCTATAAGGACACTAATCCCAACATGGGGGCCCCACCCTCATGGCCTCATATAACTCTAATCACTTCCCAAAGGCCCCACCTCCAAAACATCATCCCACTGGCAGTTAGGGCTTCAACATATGGATTTTGGGGGGACACAAACATTCAGTCCACATCAGTCCAGATGATGAAGGGGTGCTTGCTCGGTGCATTCCTAATGGCATCTCATGCAAAACTTAATCTCATGTATATGAAATATATTTGAAAATGGTCTATGGAGGCAAGTAGGGTTGAATTTTAAGTATAGGGCAGTTAGTGGGACTGTAGTTTACCAAATTGAAAAAGAAATAAAGAAAAGTTATCAACAAGGAAAACGTTGTTCTGCTACTTTGATAAGTCATTTTCAATTCCTCTGAGAGACTTCAAACCCTCAGCTTGTAATGTCACAGAATACATTGGGTTTGCATGCAGACCTTTCCTGCTGAGGTGTTGCCTACACCACTGGAAAGGGCTGTGTGTCCCTGGAAATTTTAAGGAAAAGGAAAGGCCAGCAAAGAAAGCTCCTTCCCTGTCCTTCATTCTGCCTCTGGGAATGGGGTGGCTTGAGTGATAAGCAGGTTTGCGTAGGGCTGGTGGGCAGCTTGGCCACTTCTGTGCAGTGGTGTTCTTGCTACCTCAGCACGGGCACCCTTCTCAGAGGCTGAGGGAGGGATGCAGGGTGTCAGGGGTTTTTGTGGGTCACAGGACACCAGGGAACTCTGGCACAAAGGCACCAGCTGCTGGTGACAACGTTGGCTGGAGTGAGGGCTTATTTGCGAGGCACTGGCTTCTGGCATCCTGGGTGGCAGGTGAGGCCGGCTGACCCCTGCTTGCCTGCCACCAGGGATCCACAGGGAGCCGCAGTGTAGGGGTCCGGGACAGAGCCCTGCCTCCAGCCCAGATGTCCTGAAGGATGTGTGTGGGGACACACCCCTCCATTCAAATGCAGCAGTATTGTACTCTTCAGCACGGTAAACATGGCAAAGCTCCCTTAGGCGGACTCTGTGTACATCCTTGTCCGTCTGAATCCAAACCTTCTCTGTCCTGTGACGTTTGTGCCCCCTGAAAGCTCTGCTTTGCTGTGCTGATAGCCCTGGAGAGAGTCTGTGTGCTCAATAAAAAGTAACAGCCACATCCCACGAAGACAGAGTTCAGCCATGGTCCTGCAGCCAGCCGGGCTGGTGGCAGGGCAGGCGTCGGCTGACTCGAAGACCTGGAGTTACTTCTCTGTTCAGTCTCCTCATCCATGGGCTGGGGACAGGAATAGCCCATTGCTCTGCAGGGGCCATGATCTCACAGGCTGCCTGCTCAGTGCCTGGAACCACGCGTGGCTCCCAGAGGCTGAGTAGTGTCATCCCTGTGCGGCATAAGAGAAGGACCTGAAAGAAAGAAACTCTACTCAGAAATGGTCCTCGGCACCACATGGCGACACAGCGGGAGCTGCACGTGGTTCGCGTGTGCGTGGACTCTGTGTGTGCAGTGCCTGCGCAGAGGAACCCTAAGAAAAGCAGAGTGAAGGAGGCAGCCCGTCATAGCACACGCTCACCATCCGCCCTGCGACCCAGGGCGCAGCTGCAGTTGGCTCGAGTGTGGCTTAAGGCTCATGGCCCAAATCTCCTGTGTTCTCCTCCCTCCAACCTTCCTGGGAGGTCTTAGAGAGTTGACATGGCAGTTGTATCAGCACGTGGTGTCCCCCAGAGGTGGCAGAGATGGCTGGGAGGTGCGGAAGTGTCGCTTCCCTCCTTGCATTGCTCCTGCGTTTTCCATTGGCTGTGGGATTCTGAGCTGCAGAAGCTGAGACCTTTGCTTCAGGCCTCAGCGTTGGGACATGCTGGGAGTGGCCTGTGTGGGCAGGCAAGCTGGCTCCAGCATGGGATGAGTGTAACTGGACCTGGGCTGTCTGGGGCACAGGGCCTGGGAGGCCGAGAGAGAGGCCCCGGGGATGTCCGGCATAGACAGAGCCCAGAACAGAAGCCTTGGCAACACTCAAAGAAGGCGCGGACCTTCTTGCAACTGCTCAGCCATGCCCCCAAGGAGGTGTGCACTCGTTTCTTCGGTATGGTGTCCACTCTGTGGCCCACAGGGTACCCAAATCCCTTCATTCACTTTCATCCAGCCCACAGTGTCAAGGTCCTCACAAACCAGCATAGCTTCTGAGGGTATTATTTCCAGCATGTGCAGCAAAAGGCATGAGTCTGAGAGTAGAAAATTGGCTCCTGTGCTTTTTTTTTTTCCAATGAGAAAGCACATATTGTGCTGTCCTCTTAGCCTCAGAGCCAGAGGCTAATTAGACTCTAGTTTTCCATTGTTCTCAGGAAAGCAAAAGCTAAACATGCTCCTGGCAAAGGAGGGGGCAGCGGTGCCATGGGCAGCCCCTTTCTCTCTGGCACAGAGATTCCAGCCAGCAGCCTGGCATATGCTTGGCCTGAGGGCGAGGGGCTGGCAGGGCTCTGAGAGGGCTCTGTGAGGCACATTTTTCTTCTCCGGCTCTGCCTTTCCATAGAGGCACATTCCCTGGGCAGCAGATGCTCCCTGGGCAGCAGGAGAGATGAAATGGCTCCAGTTGGGGCCAGCAGAACTTTGCATGCCAGGGTGTGGGTGTGGCAGTTTTAAGATATGTCCATCTGTTCTGTGGCACCCCTCCCATCGAGGGGTGAAGTCTCCATCCCCTCCCCTTGAATCCAGGCTCATTTTGAGGACTGGAGCCCTGAGCCAACATGCAGGAAATCCTACCATCTTGTGCCGCCATGTTGTAAGGAAACACAACACAGCCGGTGGGAGTGAGCACAGGTGGAGGCCTGAGACCACATGATGAGGGCCTGGCCAGCCCCCAGACACTCTAGCCCCCGCCTGGCTACAGCTGCTGAGGGCCTATGCCAGAGCTGCTCAGCTGATCCCTCCCAAACTGAGAAATCAGAAAATGACTGTGTTTGTTTTAAGACACTAGATTTGGGGTGGTTTTTACAGAGCGATAGTCAGAATACTTGGTATTCCCTACTATTAACTGCTTCCACTCCCAGATCCGGAAACCAAATGCTTCCCTGGACGGCTAGTGGACACTTAGACTAGATGGCCCAGGAGTTCTTCTGTATCTCCTGATATTGGCTGTCCACTAGGCCTGCTTATACGATGGGACACAAATGCCATGCCCTGTGCTTGCTTATTTGCAAGTGCCTCTTCGCTTATTTACTTTTAATTTCTCTCCTGCTTTCAAAGGGATGGCATGTGCCTTGGCAGCTCACGCAAGAGGTTAAAATAAAATCAAGGAAATTGGGTAACTTTAGTAGAAAAGTGAGGAAGTGAAATGAATACATCAGGAACCTGAGATAAAGTAGATACTGGAACTGAGTTAATATTTAACTCCAATTTCTCAGCAGTGAGAAGTTTTTAAAAGTGCCAGTTCTGAATTTAAGAAAAAAATAGCAGAGCAGTTCTTCAGGAGAGACAAGTTACTTACTTTCCTGGCACTTATGTCCAGGAGAATTAAGTATTTGAACATACAGCATAGGCAGTAACATAATATTCAGTGTTTCCCACGATACTTGTTTTTTAAGAAAAGTCTTTTGCATGTAGTAAATTTTACTGTCATTGCATAATAAATCTTTGGGTGAGACGGTTTGTCCTCTTCTGGGTATAGTCTATCTGTTGGCAGCTGGACGGGGCCCAGGAAGCCTGGGGGACAGAACCCACCGGACGGTGGGGGGTGAGGGCAGGCTTCTCACTGTGCTTTTGGCAGGAACAGGATGGTGTCCGGAGAATGCCAGGGGTGGATCTTCTGTGCTGTTTGATTAAGGCCAGATCCTGGTGCTTTAGAGCCCTCTAGACAAAGTGAAATGCTGACATTCTGTTCTAAAAGTTCTGTAGGAGCTCTGGCTCAGGCTGAGAGCCAGGGGAGAGAGGAGTCCCTGGGGGCTGCTGGTCAGTGTCTGCTTCTCCCTTAGAAGAGTTTCTTGAGCTGACCTCTCTAGAGTATGAGCTCGTCTTGAATGGTCAGCTGGCCCCACTGATCCATGCACGTGAACCAAGACCCAGGCTGGGGCCCTCCAGGGGCCCCTGGATCTGCGGGCCTAAGGGATGGCTCGGACTGCTGTCCTTCCACAGGAGCTGGGCCAGGCTTCCCTTCTCAGGCACCGAAGAATGGCTCTGTGGTCCCAGTCATGGGGATAATGCGGTCATTCCGCACAAAAGGCAGACACACATGGTATGAATGCCTTTATGCATTATTTCCCTGCATCAAAAATAAATCTTTTTTATCTGACCTGGGGATTTCATGACGGAGTTAAACATACTTCTGCCTTTGTGATTTCCTTCCTCCTACACACTTGCTTATACTCACAGACAGGCAGGGGGGCGGCACTTGGGGGTCTCTCCTTGACACTGGACATCAGGGAGGGTTGTCTGTGTGTCCCTGGTCAGGAGGCCTGTGCCCTGTCCCTTGGTGATGCCTGGGGATCTGGTGGGCATGGGTGCTCCACCTTAGGCCTCCAGGTCCATAGAGGGGTTGTCCAGCCCGGCAGAGCAGTGGACCCGGCAAGAGGGCCTGGGGGCCCACATATGTCGGGACATGGCTACCGGTGGCCTCTGATGGGCTTCTCCACGGATTGGCCCTGGATGAAACTCAGAGACTCAGGCAAACTCTGGGGCAGGATAGGGGGAGACCGGTGACTCCTGAGATGGAATTCCCCACCTACCTGGTGTGCTGGATCTAGCTGTCGCTCTGTAGAGAAAAGGAGGATGTATGCTTTTCTGTTCACCAAGACTCACAGAAGCTTCAAGAACATTATTATTTTTTGACAGGATGATAAAATGCTGCTTCCTCCTACTTCTAACTCCATGCGATTCCATTAATTCACACCGAGCTGG
The DNA here is from genome assembly GCF_003676395.1 of Aethalodelphis obliquidens. Lineage (NCBI taxonomy): Eukaryota > Metazoa > Chordata > Mammalia > Artiodactyla > Delphinidae > Aethalodelphis > Aethalodelphis obliquidens. Next base: position 2,007,186 of record NW_020838018.1, read on the forward strand.
CTCTGCTCAGCCTCTTACAGAACACCCAGACAGACACTGTGACATCCCCTCCTGCCACCCCTGGTGGAGGTGCCTTCCTGGGCAGGAGCTCACCCCCAGGGAGCTGGCAGCCTTTCCCCGCCACCTCCCTCTCTCCCCACGAAGGGACCTGGCCACTGTGGAAATTTATCCCAGGTAGAGCAGACGCGGAATCTTCTGTGGTCTCGCCCTTACTCTGCATGGACTGATTCAAGTTTGAATTCTGATTTGTGCCACCTCTGAGGGCCGTGTGCCTTCTGAACAAAGGATTCCCTTTGGGGAGCCCTTGGCCCTCCTGCCCTGTCTGCTCCAGGGGCCCCTGTGCTGCTGCCTCCACAGAGTGGATGCCTGGTGGGTTAGAGCTGGGACTGCTGGGACTGTGGTTTAGACCTGGGACCCATACACTTCCCAAAGCGATTCCACTGCAGGGGCATTTCCTCATATCTCTCTTTGAGGCCCACGACAAAGTTGCTCTTTGGGCGACGATGTTTCTTCAGGCCTATTCTCACTTGGTAAATAAAGTCACGAATGAAGATAGCCTGGAAGACTTTACTGTGACTGTGATGATGTGACAGGTACTGGAAGCTGTGGTGACCCTGGGATGTGCTCCTAGGCTCCCTTCAGGGAAGGACTTGTTGTCCCAGCTGCAGGAAAGGTGGTCAGCAGAGGGCCTTCAGCTGTCATGACCACAGCATCACCTCTGCTACTGTTGCTGCCCTGCCCAAGGCCATCCCCTTCCAGGTGGCCTCAGGTGGTGACCAGTGGAGACACGGGTGCAAAGCCTGACAGGAGCGGGGCTGCTGGATACTCCTGGGTCCTGCTGACTTTGCTGGATGTGCCAGGTATAGAGAGAGGTCAAGTGTGAGCTCACATGACCTTGGTCTCAGCCCTCTGTGCTTCCTGGGAAGACGCTGAGAAGGGCCTTGGGAGCAAAGGAAGGTGAGTGCTCCTGGAGCCCAAAATGTCCTGGGGAACAAGCATTCCTCCCCATTTGTAGAATGAGAATACCCTAGGCCCCCTGCCCTCTGCAGAGCTCCTCTGAGAGGAGCCGCCTTTCCACCCAGGGCACAGCCCCAGCTGTGCACACCTCCTGAGCAAAGATTAGTTGAAGGATCCCTGAATGACAAGGCCTTGGAAAGAGATGTCCAGGAAAAAAAGGGTCCAATAGATGAGACATTGTGATTCTGAACCTGGAACAATTTTGCGACAATAATCAAGGCAGTTATCACAAGGAGAAAAACAGGAGGCTCCCAGAGAAAGTTGTGGTACAAATATGAGATAAGCAAAAAAATGGCATGAGATGAAGCCATAAAGAGCTATAAGAAATGAGAACTTGACCTCAATGCTAGGAATATTGTCCCCAGCCTGCAGTGTGTGAAATGGGTTCTGCAGAGAAGGACGTCCATCCGAAGTTGGCACTGCTTGGCGCAGAACTGCACAATGTTTTATAGTTACAATAATACAGACAACACTTGGTTGGTTTTTAATTGTTAGAAATAATAAATACCGAAGTGGTTACTTGTTTTTCACTAAAGTAAAATGGTAAATGTTAATAACATGGACAATGTCCAAGTAAAAAGTAGTGAAAAAAGAAGGATGGAAAAGAGGGTGGGAGAGTTGTTATTCTCATCTTATAAAGTAAGATGCCAGGAGTTGCATTTGGAAGCTCTGATGGAAATAGAAATACGTATTTAGGAATAGTCTTTGGGTTCCAGAGGCAACAAATAAAATAACTAAAATACTAAGTGTAAGTACCAGACATTGGGCCAAGAGGGTAGTATAAGTTAGCAATAGTAGAGGCAGAATAGTTAAAGGTAGTATAAGTTACAAACCTCATTGTTCAACTGGAAACCCAACCCGCATTACCCAAAGCTTATGACTTATGAAAACAGATGCATAAGCCACAGGCAATCACAGATGACTGAAAACCAGAACTCTTCCATGGTTCTCCTCTCGGAGGAGGGCGGGTATGGGGTGCAAGACTCTTGCCTTTTCATCATAAGCTCTTCTTTTATTAAGTGATGTACTGTGAACTTCATAAAAATAATAATAAAAAATCTGTCTTTGTAGAAAACTGGAAAATATAGAAAAAGGAAAAGTAGTAAAAAGTATTCACAATTCTACTGAGATATAACCAGTTAAGATTCTTATTGTTGGCATTTTTCAAATTTCAATATGGTAATTTCTCTTATATAATTACTATGTATATATTTTTTGATGTTTTCTCTTTTAAATGCTAGATTGTATTGTAAGCACCTACTGATGACATCAGATTCCTTTGTAAATAGACTATAACTGTATTATACTCCATTATTTTATGTGCCATAATTTATATAATAATTCTCCTAACATTGGATATTTGGATTGTTTCCAATATACGTTACTATAACAAATTCTGAGGTGAACATTTTTTTACAATATAAATCTTAGTATTCCTGATGATTTCCTTAGGATATATTCCTAGAAAGGGGATTACAAGGTCAACATATATAAACATTTTAAAAACGCTATGTTGCAAAATTGCTTTCAAGTAAGATTCTACTTAATTTTTTTTCGATTGGAGACCTACTGGTCTACACTTTGTCTTCATTTGTATTGTTTGAACCTGCAGAATGTATTCAATGTTAGTCACATATTTATCTGGGATTTGAGGTTTGGCTGAGAGAAATTCCATGAGTGTGTGACATTGTTACCATGCTATAAATATTGACCTCTGTAGCTAGGTGTAAAACCACAGGATTTGTAAATTCAAACCGCTAATGAGTTCTCAAAATAGCAACTCTAAGAACTGAGTCAAGGCTGACTCAATTGTGCTGATAGCAGGAGAGAAATATTGCTGACTGCATGGAGACTGTACTGGTTGGGATGGGCTGATCAACCAAGATAGACCAAGATTAACTGTGAATGTGACCAGCTTATCTGACTTCTTCTCCTTTCCTCTCCTCTCCTCTTTCCTTCCCCCATCACTCCTTGTCTTTTTTCTGCCTTCCTCATCTATTCATCCATTCATCCACCCATTCAACTACTCATCCTGCATTTTATCTATCCATCTACTCATCCACTCATCCATCAATTCATCCATCCATTCACCTATCCATCCATCCATCCATCCACCCACCCACCTAGTCATACATCTACCTATTCCTCCTTCCAGCCACCATCAATCCACCCACCCCCATCTACAGATCCTCCCTCTCATCTTTCCATGTATCCAACCATCCATCCATCCTACCAAGATTTTTGTAAGCTTCTTCAAATTACTACAGCACCAAATCTCTTTCAGTATCTCAAAAGGTCATAGATTTTTCACTACAAAATACTATGGGACTGAAGACCTATATGACATTTAACCATCAAAAGCAGCTGCAGAAAACATATCTCAAATAATCCAGCACACAGGCAGTGTTTGTGGGAAGTCTAAGAAACATTCTCCTAAAAAATTAGATATTTTTATCTACAGTGAAGAAAGCAGAAAATGAAAAAGGATAAAATTCGGATCCTAGGAGTTTAAGAAGACCAAATCCATTTTTAAGGCTTTTGTAAAGAATTCAAAGCTCTCCAGAAGTTTCCTGTCACTGGGCAGGGCAGAATTTGATAAAGTACAAGGAGGGAGGACTGACCTTAAACTGTGGTTACTGTTAAATACTTTTCTGGTTTTGACTTCTCTTTTGCCTAGGCAACAGCTTTACTGAGATGGCTTCTTTCCTGTCCAGAGAAGGGAGCATCTACACTCTTGATGGTTCTTCTGGATCATTAATTTCTCTTTGGTCTTGTGGTTCTATCAATCAAATCAAATATTTCGGGAGAATACTGCCATAATGAATGGCAGTATTTTATGAATCCTCTTGTGTCATCCTCTGAAGTCAGCCCAGGCTTATCAAATATTTATAAATCCAGTATCTCACTCAACAGGGCACACTGAGATTTCCCTGTGTGCTCCACACTGTGCAGCATATGCTGTAAATGAGAATACGGCTCTGGACACTAGGATCTTCAAGCTCATTGAGGTGACAAGATGCACTTATGAAAGAGACTAAAAATACAAATGAATGACAATAGGTTAGTACTTAGTCAACATTCACGTTGGAGAGTAGTGGGCCACACTTAGGATGAAGTGGCCAGCAGATCTGAGCCCTGGGAGTTTGGAACTCTATCCTGGGGTCAAATGGGCATCACTGGGGATTTTGAGTTGAAGAATAAAATGAAATTTGTGTCTAAAACTAGAAAGAGATTTACTCCTCTCTTAGACTCCAAGTGGAAAGATAGAGATATAATACCTGTCACAGAATACTGACTGAAAGATGATTAATTCTCATCCCAGCAGATGTTATTAAGGAAGTCATATTGATCATTAAAGCAAGGGAGACTGGGATGTCAGAGTTGGGGTCTGACAGAGTTAATTGGTCAGTGCTGTACATGAGAACAACACTAGAAAAATAGTCAAGGAGGTCTACAGGGCCATAGTCAGATGGAGTTGGAGGTGATCTTTGGTCAGTTTCTCGAGCAGAAATTTATAGTCAAAATGGTCAAAAAAAAGGAAAATAGTTGTATCAGTGGATGATGGTACAGGTGGTGGCCTGATTTAACGGAGAGAGAAACTATGTTGAAAAACTAAGGGAGTGAGTAAGCAAGAGAAGGGTGGTTGGATGTTTTCTTTTTTAACATCTTTATTGGAGTATAATTTCTCTACAATGGTGTGTTAGTTTCTGCTGTATAACAAAGTGAATCAGCCTTACATATACATATATCTCCATATCTCCTCCCTCTTGTGTCTCCCTCCCACCCTCTCTATCCCACCCCTCTAGGTGGTCACAAACCACCTAGCTGATCTCCCTGTGCTATGTGGCTGCTTCTCACTAGCTATCAATTTTACATTTGGTAGTGTATATATGTCCATGCCACTCTCTCACTTCGTCTCAGCTTACCCTTCCCCCTGCCTGTGTCCTCAAGTCCATTCTCTACGTCTGCATCTTTATTCCTGTCCTGTCCGTAGGTTCTTCAGAACAATTTTTTTTTTCTTTTTAGATTCCATATATATGTGTTAACATACGGTATTTGTTTTTCTCTTTCTGACTTACTTCACTCTGTATGACAGACTCTAGGTCCATCCACCTCACTACAAATAATTCAATTTTGTTTCGTTTTATGGCTGAGTGGGTGAGCCTTTTTTTTTTTTTTTAAAAAAAAGGAAGGACAAGCAGAAAACTGAATAGGTGAGAGCATGGATGAGATGAAGAGGATAAAATGGTATGAAATATGGGTGAAAGATGAAAATGGGCAAACTTCTTTTTGATTCAGAGAATTAAGGGAGTGAAAGCCCAAGAACAAAGCTTTGGAGGGGGGTTGGAGAATTTGGATGGGATGGGGATGATGTGGAGAGAGAAAGGAGTGGGCACTCAACTCTGAGAGGCGGGCTTAATGTTCTTATCGCCACCTGCCCCCTGCTTCCGGGCAGCCAGCCCAAAAAACACACCAAACAGGATTGTGCAAGCAGACAGGACACCTGCGAGGATCCAGGGGGTGGGAGATGAAAGCTGCATGAGCTGGAGTGCAAGGGACATCTGGGTGCAGATCTGGTATGAGTTTGGGGTAGAAAATTAACCATTAGAAATAACTGTAGATGCACCGATTTCCATTTCCTTTTTGGTTCTTGGCAGGGAAGAAGGTGAGTTGTCACTAGGAGAGAGAGTTGTCACTAGGGAGAGAATTCCCTACCATCATTTTTCTGCCTCCTGTGACAGGGCTGGGTGTGCTGTTTACCCAGGGAGGAAAGTCTGTGTGCAGAGAGGGTGTGGGAAAGGACTTGAGGAGGGGACTCTGTTGCCAGGCAGGAGGGATGCCTTCGTGGGAGTGTATGCAGGTCTGGAGTGCTCAGGGCTCATGGCAGCCTGTGCTCCGGCCACTGCCCACCCTTATCAGGGCACGGGGCTGCTGGCTGGATGCACTTTGTTTGGTGGGGGTAACCAAGTGACAGCCTCTAGTGACGAACCTCAGACTTTCTTTGCTGTCTCATGTGTGAGCTCTGGAGAAGAAAGGGGTGCCCAGAACCCCTTTATTGTGGTTACGGAGAGTGAGGGGTGATCTGTGCACAGGCGGCCATCCAGTGGAACGTTGGCCCCTGGCCTTCCTCCCGAGGAGTGATGTAATCAACCTGCTCAACCCAGGCCTCAGGCAGGGCCTCCAGTCTAATCTTAAGCTGCATTTCAGGGTTCTTTACTTCAACTAGGGTGGACGCACTGGGAGGTGACATGAAAATTTATGCAAATAAGAGGCAAATCAGCCCCTGGCTCCAGTCTGGACCCCTGTGTTCTCCCCTTCCTCAGGATGGGATTCTGGGGCTGAAGAGAGCAGGACCCTACCTTTGGCACATGGCAGAGAGGGCTGTGGTTTGATTTGTCCTCCAGCACAGCTCGGGACCTTTGTACAAAGCTGTGCCTTTTTTGTCACCCCAAGAAGAAAGGGGACCGCTTGAACAGCTAGAGATGTCATGGGCAGCAGCTGCCAAGCCACCTTTCCCAGAATCCAATCCTGGCTCCCACACTGGCTGGGTACATGGACAGCTGTGATGGTTAATTTTGAGTGTCAACCCAGCTGGGTGATGGGGTGCCTAGATACTCGAGCAAACATTAACCTAGGGTTTCTGTGAGAGGGTTTTGAATGAGACAAACATTTAAATCAGTGGACTGAATAAAGCAGATTGCCCTCCCCAATGTGGGTGGGCCTCATCCAATCAGTCGAAGAATAAAAAGACCAGTCTCCCTGAAGCAAGAGAGAATTCTCTAGCAGATGGCCTTTGGATTCCTTCTGCACCATTGGCTCTTCCTGGGTCTCCAGCCTGCTGGAACCATTGGCTCTTCCTGGGTCTCCAGCCTGCTGCCTTGCCCTGCACAGTTTGGACTCACCATCCTGTGGACTAATTCCTTATAATAAGTCTCTTTTTCTCTCTATACATGCCCTGTTGACTCTGTTTCTCTGGAGAACCCTGACTCTAAGCCTCATTTTATTCTCTCTGGGGTAAAAGACACCTGAATCATAAAAGTATATGGAGGATGAAATGGGATGATGGAGGCTGGTGGTCTTTACACTTTAGCAAGGCTTGCAACTATTTGGAAGTTTGTTAAAACTCAGATATCTGGACCTTAGTCCAGGAGACCCTGATTCAGCAGGTCTGAGTAGGGGCTCAGGAATTTGCATTTCTACATGTCCCCAAATGATGCTGTTGCCCAGGGAACACACTTTGGGAACCACTGATGTAGGTGATGGTGCGATGCAACTGGTAGGTGTCCCTAAATTCATCTGCACCAGGATTGGTGACTGCAGTGGGACTATGAGAGAAGACCCTGGTATCCTCGGGTCCACCCAAATCAGGCTTATAAAGTCCCTACTTAGCTACAACACAGCTCATCATGGATCTCAGCATTTGGGAACAAAATCCACACGGACAAGGAGGCACCTGCAGAGTTTGCTGGTTTGCTTAGTTTCCAGAACACAGCGCATGAGCAGCTCTGAAATGTTCTCATCCCCCCACCTCCAAATGCACACGGGTGGCTCACAGTCTTGTAATTAAGGTGAATAAAGTTTAATTTGACTCCAAAGACTTGAAAGTTTTACATTTGGCACTTTAGAATAATTGAGTGCATTTTAAAGCCCTGGTCAAAAATCATCACTAATTTAAACAATACTGGACTGTATTATTGAGGAAAGTGAGGGGAAATCAAAGAGCTTAATCTGAATCCTTGGTCTCTTTGGGGATGGGGAGCTATGGTCAAAGGCCCAAATTTGGAGAAAATTATTTTGAGGTGACATGTTTTACTTTAAGTTGCCTTCTTCAAATTCAGCAGAGCCCTGGGAGCCGTCTACAGCACCCCAGCCACGGGACGTGAACTGTGCATGCTGCACGCCATGCAGTGCCCATCACTTGGATCTGGGCCCCCATGGAACTTAGCTGGTGATCTCCTCTTTCCTGTTTGCCCAGGTGATGCCCAGGAGCTCAGCACACCTGCGGGTAACCACTCAGCTGCCTGTGACTGCCAGATGCCCATTGCTTAGAGACGGGTCATCAGTTTGCATTACTAGTCGTCTCTGCTCCCACAGCAAATGCAAAAGGGCACCCAGAAGCGGGCTGCTGAGCCGGAGCATAGCTGCCCTTTGGAGCCTGGGCGAGTGGGGGTCTTGGGGCTCAGGAGAGGCCTGTCAGGAGATGCATGGGGAAAGCTCATTAGCTACTTTGACCCAAGGGTGGGCTAATGGAGCCCATTGTTGGGGAAAAGCTCCAGAGAAGGTTCTGAAAGGAGAACTTTCCTTGCCATCCTGTGAGGTGCCTGGATGACCAGCAACAGCCTAGGTGGGCAGCTGTGGCCCCGCTTGGAGCTCAGCGTGAGGGTCCTGTGGCGGCAAGAGCTGGACTGGACTTGGGAGCAGGTCTCTGCTCATGCCTTGCTGTCAGAGACCTGGGAAAGGGGGCACCTGGGACTGAAGCACCCCAGCTAGCTTCCTGTTCTCTTCCAGGCAGGGGAAGCATGGGTGTCTCCGTGGGACAAGCATCTTTCATGACTAATGGGGATCTTGCAGGAATGAGGATGCTGACTCAGCAGGTCGGGGTGGGGCCCAAGGGTTTGCATGTCTCACAGGCTCCCAGTACTACTCCTCTACAGACCACACTGAGCCACGGTGCTCTGGTCTAGATGGACACTCCTGGTAAAGAGAAAAACCAGCTTTCGAATTGTGGATGCAAATTGGAATAGGGAAAATTCCTTACTGTCTACTGACTTCCATTTGCATGATTTTTATCTTCTAATGGGAGACTCTTTAATGTTATGGGCTGTGTTGTACATGTGTAGCAGTGCCTGTCAAAAAAGTCGATGTGTTCTTAATTAATGACCAATTGAATGGACAAGGTCGAGGATGTCCCCCTAAACACAGTCATCACCATGGGTTTTACGTTTGGTAAACCGGGCAATTAACTGCTTTTGTGTGGGTCTACAAAGAAACTGCCAGCTGGCTCCCAGGGATATGCTCTGGATTCTTGGAACATCTGTAGCTGAGTGTGTTAATAACTTGTGTTTCTCAGGCCCATCCTCCTACCCTCAGGTTCTAAACATGTCTTAGACACCCTCCATATCACCCCCTTATCCCACACACTCCCGATGGAAGTCAATAGTCATGTTCTCAAACCCACACTTTCCCTCCCATTTCCACCCTCCAGTGACAGTGGACAATACCTACCCTGTAGGGTGGTGTCTGCTCGGCCATTGGGAACTGGGTTGAGATAGGAGTTGCCCTTCACTGCATTTGATATGGCCCTACCCTTCTTGTGCTCTAAGATGTAATTGGCTCCACTCTGCCCACTTTAAATGACCGGAATCACTGTCTTATCCACAAGATTCATGTGTCCCCATATGTGGAGCTTTGGATACAAGTTGCCTTGTTACGTAACATCCTCCAGCACCATCCTTTCCAACCCTTCTTCAAATTCCACCCAAGCCTCACTAGGTCTGTGCATCCTTTCCAGGTAAACCACAGGCTCTGGGGTCGAGACCTTCACTCCCTTCCCTGTGGACTCCTGTCTTCCTTCTTCACTCAGAGCTGGATGCAAGGACCTCCCACTTTTCTCTCACATTTGTTTGTTCATGCACATTTCTTTTCACCACTTTCTTTCTCAGCTGGAAGGTCCCTGATATGCCCATGTCACTCTCCAGAGTCTCAGGAGTGACCCTCAGAGTGCCGGGGGAGTTGCCATAGAGGTTGTAAGTATCCATCTCTGGCTCCTTCTCCACACATATCCACCTGGCTGCTCGTCATTTACAAATATTCTCAACTTCAGAAATAGTCCATTTTGACTCCTACAGCACAATTTACAATGGACCACAGTTGCTCTGTAACATTTACACATTAAATGGACTTGGAAACTTAAAAAAAACAAATTGAATTCATTGGATACGTCTCTGGTTAGAAAACAGAGAGCTACTCCTTGTCAGAAATCTGACCTTTAGAAAGCAATCTTTCCACTGGGGACAAACTGAGAGACAATATTCATCATTTGCATTTTACACTGACTCTTCACATTTGCTAACTTTAGAGCGTCTCCAATGGTGCAATGGTTTCATGTCATTTGAAAGGGAATCAGAAGTCTTAGAATTCTAGAAATTCTTCAGTAACCCCCTTAGGAGACGCTGAGTATATTTCTACCTCCCCATAGCTCTGGGCCTTGGGCTAAAGGCCATGAATATTCTGATGGTTGACTGTTCCATGCTCTAAACTGCACATGAAAAGTTCTCTAGCATTTTTCAGGTGTGAAGGTTGGAAATGGAATCTGAGAGTGTTGAGAGTGCTGGGCTGCCCCTCTGCCCTGTTTCTAACTTCCTTTATTGTCACTGAAATGAAAGAGGCTCTTACTGTGATGCTGGAGGGAGCAGGAAGTGGTAAAATGTGTGTGGTCAGCGATCAGGGGCAGAAAATGCAAAGCTGTTTGTACTCGGTGCATCCCAGGGATGGCTCTGTAATTTCCCCAGGCGAGGCTGACTAGACTTTCTTGGGAAAACCCTGAAAATGTCATTGCTCTTAGGCCATGCTTTGGTGTTGGGACAGTCCCATGGGACTGAGCAAGCTGGCTGGCTGGAGGGGAGCTCTGCCCTGAGGTCCCCATGGCAATGGTGGCTGCCCAGGTGCCAGGTGTGGGCAAGCGTCGGGTCGCAGCTTGTGCAGGCTCCAGGCCTGATTGTCTGTGTACTGGAGGTGAGGCCACCACCTGGATTAACCAGATTGGAGGTCTGGTTCGTCCTGCCCCTCCCCCTCGCCCTGCCCTCAGAGCTGGTGGGCAGTGGAGACTAGTGAGGGCTTTCAGTGAGACTGCATGGGTTTACCCCTGTGGATGGCCACTCTGCTCATTGCCTAAGTCTTGTATGACTAAATACAGGCTAGAATTGGCCCTGTTTTCCCACAGACTTCCTTTCCCTGATTTTGTTGCATGCTGAGGAGTGATTTTGGTTCTGGGCTGACCTAGTGGACATCTACAAACTGTGACATGTATGTGGATTATTGTGAGTTTGGTATCCATACAGAATGCTAGTTTGTGCTTCCTGGATAGGAGAAGTGGGTGAGTCCAGGTTTTGCAGGCCTGATGTTTATATGATTTGGGGGCCACTGCGTAAAAGTCTATAAAGTTACAACACAAAAAGCTGGTGACACATGCTAGGCGGGAGGAGGGATGTGAAGAGTCAGCAGGTGTAAACTTAGAGCCTTACTTTGTCAAATTTAAGAGAAAACATGACGTTTCTCCATTGTCAAATTACTTTGAATATGTGGGTGGCCTGGGCAAGTGAAGGGTCTTGGGGCTTATCTTCATTCAAGTCATGGAAGGTCCACATGGTAGCCAATGACATGGTTCTAGAACATTTCAGAAGCACTGATACCATGTGAGTGGGTCAACTTGGGCTGGGTGGGATGTGGGTAGTACTTGGAAAGAAGCAAGTATGTTAGATTCTGTACATTCACTTTCTTCAGTCTTCAGCATGTGTGTTATGCCTCAATACAAAGTTCAATGAAACGGTAACATTAAAACATTGAACTACACTGAAGTTCCAGAGATAAAAAAAAATGTGATAACCTTGGTGTGGGGAAATATGACGTTCTCATATAGGGCTGGTGGGAGTTTAAATTGGTGCACCATCTGAGAAGTGAAATTGACATTCTCTATCAAAATAACAAATGCAATTCTACCTCTAGTTACTGCAGAGAGACTTGTGCAAAATGACATCAATGTATGGAAAGCGAAACACTGGAAATAACTCAAATGTCCCTGTATGGTGACTATCTACTCCATGGTTCATCCTCATCATTGATTGGTATGTACCACATAAACCAGGCAGGATGCTCATAGTGTATGGGCACAAACAGTTGCCAAGGCAATAGGGGAAGCTCTCTGCCTATTCCATGTATCCTTGTATATCTTTTGAATTTTGAACTACCATGTATCAATCACCTGTTGAAATATAAAGAAAATTAAAATAGAATTTATAATCATAGAATAATATCATTTTGTATTATTTTCTACTTGCAATATTCTACATGCTTTTCCAAGTTCATGGTCTTCCTGCTTATTTTGAATTGTGGCATCTTACAATTGTTATTATGTCATTAGATTGATGTACCGTAATTAACCCAACCACTCTCTTACTGTACATTTAGATGATTTTTCACCTTTACTATTCATTTTACCTTTTTGATTTATTTTCTGGAGACTGTTTTCTCATTAGTGAACCCCAGGCTGCATGATTAGGCTCTGTTTCCAGGCTCAGGATGGATGGCTCTGTGGCCCCCACCAGGCTCCCTCTTTTGCAGGTGCCTTGGGCAGGACAAGGAGCTCACTGCTCCAGCAAACACAGGACAGCAGCTTTCCATGTCTCTGCCCTTTTGGGTTGAGGACAGGACTGGAAAGGGTGAGAAGAGGCTGTGTGGCTGTTGCTGACTTCGTGAGAACTTCACGGGAAGGACAGAGGCAGGGACTGTAGATCTTGTCAGGCTCTCCGGGACTGGGAAAGAGCTCCCTCTGGGAACCCTGCCACGAGCTTTCGTCAGCAGTGGCTTGCAGGCGAGGCTTTTTCTGCCAAGTCTTTCTGGATCAAAAGCATTGGTGAGAACTTGCTTCTGGTATAGGCTATGACAATTCCTAACTCATACCATGAACAGTGGTTGAATGTGGCGACTCTGCTCTTGAGAGGGGCAGGCTGGTCCCCTTCATTGCACAATGGACTTTACAGTTTACATAAGTTTTAGCTCCCGTTTGCATGGGAGTTGCTGTGTTTGAAGAGGAGAATGGTCCCACTGTGGTCGAGGCGAGCATCTCAGGGCTGCAGCGCATCCCTTGGTCTACCCTCACCTCCCTGTCTCCTGACCTCCCTGAGTTCTCCACCTGCATGGTCTGCATCTCCCCTTCTTAGGTGCCGACTCTTCAGAGGACCAATGTGGGAAACAGCAGATTCATTCAATGACTCTTCATTTTATCCCTGCTGGGGCAGAGGACCTGGGCTCAGTGTTTATGCTCTTTAATAGATTTCCGGTAATCTCAAATGTCTTGATTCTCTGGGCTCATTTTTCTTTAATGTCTACATTAAACTTGGTGAAATGAAAGTCTACAGCCATTAGTGAATTGAAACCTTATTATGCTAATAATTGTGAAAGTAGGTCAGTTTTGTAAAAGAAAATATGTAAGCCAAACAATTGGGAAAGAAGTATTTGAGAAATTTAACATGCATGTGTGTATTCTGTAGCTAAAAAGATTTTTCCCTCTTTGCCAAATGAAACAGAATTTTCAGAGAGATATTTTTTTTTGAAATTAAAAAATCATTCTTGTATATGTTTTGGTGGCAAGGACGTCCATTGCTTTTTGACTATTTTTCAAAGACATCTTGGGAGCAACAGAACATTGAATATTGCAGAAGAAGATCTGGAAAACATTCAGCTGACATGCGTTTGCTGAATTGTCCCCAGGGAAGATTCTGTGGGAAAGCACTGCCTATAAATCAAAGATGTAGTTAGCTTTTGTGGAAAAATTTAGCCCTCATTTCCACATTGGAAACGTGTCTTTGGCATTCCTCTGTAATTTCTAAGTGGACTGTGTTGGGTGAAATACTCATTTTCACATGGCAAAACTCCCCAGGGAAGGGTTGAATCATGAAAGGCACAATTAGGAGTAACATGGCTTGTTTGGGGCGATGAAGGTGGCCCAGGGTCCAAGTGGGGTCCTGCCTGTGAGGTGGCACCGGCAGTGGGAAATCCACTCTTCTGTTGGACGGCACTAGCTTGTGCACTGGAAGAGGAACATCTCCATCTTCTTATTCTGCCCGGGTCCAAACAAAGGGGACCCTCGTCCCCTCAGACAGTGACGAGCAGGCCAGGGCTCAGCATCTGGGACGAGGTCGGGGCTGTCATGCTGAAGGCAGGAGGGCTCCTTTCTCAGTCTATATCCTGGGGGGCTTCTGGACCGGGGCTTCTAAAATTTAGCTTGAGAGACCCGAATGGTTTGTAACCATCGTTTACATTTTTGTTTTCTCGTGGGTGAAGAGCAGAGCAGAGGGAGTCTTCTGCATGGGTTGTCTGACCCTCGGTGGGGCTCATCTGTCCCTCGGTGGGGCTCATCTGTCAGTGTGCATGGGCTGTCAGGTCACACGCATCTCTCTCCAGTGTCAGAGAGAAGTCTGAAAGCTGCTATTCTAGAAACAGGCCTCCGAGCATTTTATTTAAGGAGATAAGCTCCTCTTGAGCGCAAATGTGAGAAACCTCCTCAAGCTACAAGGTTCTGGAGTCAGCCAGGAGCAGTTTTGCAGGTCTGCAGTGAGGGCTCCAGCTGAATGTTCCTGAAATGTTTATACCTTTCATGATCTGTGGAAGAGTTTCACCGGAGAGTGATTCCATTTCTCTTAAAGAAGCTGGAACTATATTCTGGGATGTTACTGTAGGAGCACAATTTCTGTCTTTCCTCCCAGGACACATTTGTCAAGGATCGGTGAAGGGCACCCAGGGGTGAAGCCACCCAGCCCGCAGGCCTCCGTCCCCAGGCTGTGGGGTTCTGGTGCACACTGCCCCCACCCAGAGGCTGTTTCTGGGAGGCGTGGGCTCGAGAGCAGCCAATTCGAGGAATACACGTCAGCCAGGGGAAGAGGCCTGGACACTCCCCAGTCTGGCCCCTACATGTCCATGTTCCTTCCTCACCTCCCTGACGATCCTTTGCACACCAGACAGCCCAGCTGGAGTGGACAATGCTCTGGACAGAGTCAGGGCCATGCCACTTCCCGCTTCACACATTGCACTTAGGTGCCTTCCCAGTAAACCCCCATCCCGGCCCCTCTGTTCTGTCCACTCTCCACCATAGGGCAGGCCAGGGCCAGGCTCCTGCTAACAGTTCCACACTCTTCCCCCACCCTCTGCGTGCCTAGCTTTCTGTCACTCTCATCCAAGCTCACAGTTTGCCTTTTTAGGGGCCAAACCCTCCTCCCACCAGGTCTGAGTCCTGTTGCACCTCTCTGTCTCTTTCTGCTGTTGGTTGCCTTCTTCACTACCTATTTCTTGCCTTCACTGCTACCTAAAAATGCACCCACAAGTTTGGTGGCTTAAAACAGCAAATGGTTACTCTCTCCCACGTTGCTGTGGGCTGACTGGCCCAGCAGCCTTTGTTTGGAGTTTTTGATGCGATTGTAATCAGATGATGACCAGACCTGGAGTCACCTGAGGGCTCCATGGAGGGGATGTCGGGATGGTGCCTTTGACCACGAGCCTGGGGAAGGTGTTGGCGGTCAGCTGTCAGCTCCCAGGTGCTCTTGGTTGGAGCTCCCACACGTGGCCTCTCCACGTGGCTTTGGCTTCTCACAACATTGCGGCCGGGTCCCAAGAGCCAGCATCCCAAGTCCTGGGCAGTGGCAAGCCTTCTTATGACCTTGCCTTGGAAGATTCAGAGCTTCTACTGGATGAGCAGGTCACTGAGGCTGATACCAACCAGGGTTCTAGACCTTCCCCAATCAATAGAAATTGACTAGAGGCCAGACAAGAAATTCAGGCAAGGATTTATTGGGGGCCCTGCTGCAGCAGGGGGGAGCCAGAACAAGTTACAGTTTCCCTTGCTCACTTGCTCCCTTGGTGGGGGAAAGTGAGCTGGTTCTTTTTATGGGGTGAGCGTAGGGGGTGTCCAGGGGTCGGGCAGGACGGCTGGCTTAGGTGGTTTGCCCACCCCTTTGGTGGTGCTGAGTGCTGGGGGCATGTGCAGTGCTTTGCTTTTGCTCCCAGCTCTTCAGAAGTGGCGGTTGGGATTTTTTTTTTTTTTTGGTCTTTTTGTACATTGTTGTCCAGAATTTGCCCCAGCTGATTATGCACCCACTTATTTTTAGTCCCTTATAGTTTCTTTGTATTTTGTTGCTGGAGGAGATGTTTGTTCAGGTGCAAGAATTGCAGCAAAGGGTCCCAGGTCCCAGCCTGTCACAAGGCCAGCCCAGGTGCCAGTGAGGAGGATTAGACCCCCAGCTGGGGGCCCACAGGCCATACTGCAGAAAGACGGTGTTTGGTGGTGAGCCATCTTTGGAAAATAAAACCTGCCACTGTAGACTCACCTGAAATCACTGTTTTCATTTATTTATTTTCTTGCCCATCCCAGTGGGTTGGAAGCTCCTGGAAAGCAGGGTCCCCACACCTGGACATTCATGTTAAAATGAAAGAAAATGAAAAATTCCCTGTTGCATTTTGACAGGAAGATAAAACTCTATCTGATTAATGTCAAAGGAATAACATTTTAACAGAGGTAGTACAAGCATAAGTAACTGGGATTGTTGCTTAATATTTAGGGGCTGGTGCTCCTGTACTCTCATCCATTCATTCTTTGCTTTTTAAATTCAAAAGATAGGAAGTGAGATTTCCATGCCAGAAGCAGCACTAGGTTCTAGGGACTGAAAAACATGTAGAAGCCACACCTCTTGTGCTCTCATTGGTGTATTTCCTTGCGATCTCATGGTAGTAATGTTACTTATCTGTTATTGAACCTGTGCTCCATGCCGTGCATCGTGGAATTCTTACAACAACTGTATTGGGGGCAGCAGCAGTCCCACCTTACAAATGTGGACTCAGGTCTAAAGAGACTAAGTGGCACCCCCAAGTTTCTACAGCTCATGTTCTTCACCCTGTTTTGTGATTGGGCTCCATCACCCTGTATAATTGTATGATTGGACCCACATCACCCTGTATGGTTGTATGATTGGGCCCCCATCACTCTGTATGTTTGTATGATTGGGCCCCATCACTCCGTATGGTTGTATGATTGTAAGATGGGCCCCCATCACTCTGTATAATTGTGTGAATGGGCCCCATCATCCTGCATAATTAAACGAGTGTGGCTGGGTTTCATGTCCTAGGGTACTGCTCCAGGCCGTGTATGCCAAATCAACAAGGCAGGGAGGAGGGAAGTGAGCAGGGCCCAGAGGGTGGCTGGCGGGGTCCTGTGGGTGGGTGGTCCAAGGCAAGTTCATCTTGTCTCAATAGGAAAGAGTCTGGAAATGAAGTCTGACCAGGACTATGAAGCTAGCAGGCTGTCAAGGGATTTGTACAGAACTAACCCGCATGGTGCCAAGTTTGTTTATTCTTGGCTGAAAATGACTTCTTTTTTCTGAAAAAAGAGGCCCGTGGTGGACATAAAATATTTCTTGCAAACAACTTTGTGCTGAGCTCAGGCCCAGTGACTCAATGTCATGTGGATTATATTTCCTATAAAATGATCCAGGGGTGAAAAATCAAGGGGAAAAGTGTTGGATAGGAGACTTTTGGAAGTGGGTTGTCCCCAGTGTAGACGAGTTATTTCCCCACACTCCTTCCTGTGGAGATGGAGTGCCAGACTGAGAGGGAGCCAGTGTGGGAGGGGTGTGAGGCAATGCCTCCCCACTGTTCTCTGGGGGCCCTGGGCCTATGCACAAATGTGAGGGCTTAGCTGTTGCTTCTTGAAGCATATTCATTACTTGTTGGGTGTGTGAGTGTCCTGCAGCTGCTGTAACAACATACCACACTCTGGACAGCTTAAACAGGAGAAACTTACTGTCTCAGTTCTGGAGGCTGGAAGTCTGGGTCACGGTGGCAGCAGGGCTCGTTCCTCCCGGGCTGTGAGGGAGAAATCTGTTCCAACTCTGGGGGTTTGTTGATGATCTTCTGTGATCCTTGGCTTGTAGATGCATCCTCCTGATCTCTTCCTTCACATTCACATGACATCTCCCTGTATGGGGGTCTGTCACTGTGTCCGAATGTTCCCTTTTTTCATAAGGACACGGTCATACTGGATTAGGGCCCACCCTAATGACCTCATCTTCACTTGCTCATCTTCAAAGACCCTATTTCCAAATGAGATCAATTCACAGGTCCTGGGGTTAGAGCATTAACAAATCATTTTGGAGGAACACAACATATCACAGCGGTTGTTTAAAGTTTTTCTCCTCTACTCTGTCCCTTCCCTTTCCTCTAGCCACACTGCTAATAAAAACTTCCTCACCACGTGTATCAGGATACAGACTGAGCTGCTGTAACAAAAGGAACCCCCACTAGACTAGTACAGCTTTCCTTCCCTCATGTGGGGCAGTGCAGAGGCAGCAACATGGGTCACCAGGGAAATTTGCTCCTTGGGGTCACCTGGGATTCCAGATTCCTTTGGTCTTTACCTGTCTTCTCCTAAGGAAACATTTCTCAACAGGGAGCCGGCCTCAGTGTCCCCTGGATGGCTTCCTAAAACAGGCTGTTGGGCTCCCCTCGAGGTCCACACCATGCAATCACACCCATGTCCCTTTGCAGACAGATGGAACTGACTGCAGGATTCCATCCCCTAGGTGACCTGCAGCCCAGGACTGGCAGGTTCATGACTCTGCAAGCCCAGCTGCCTGCCACACAGCGAAATCTTGGGTGCGACTAATGCTCCAGAGCTCTGTGAGATGGAGCAGGCTGAGGCTGGAGCTTTGCCTGAACTTGTCCCTGGCTTGGCCTCCTTCCCCCCTGTGCTCCCTGCCTTCCCGCTCCCCTCAGAGCACATCCTTAAGAAATCACATGCGCATGTGCCTGCACTTCAGCTCTGCTTCAGGAAGCCAGACTTGGGCAGCAATGTAATGCTGGGCATAGAGTAGGCATGGATGAAAAGCCCATGCATTCAAGAGGGAAGGGGAGCCCCACTTTCTCTGTACACTTGTTCTCTGCTGGACACTGAGGCCAGTCCTCCCTGCCTCATCCCACAGGAGAGCCCAGGGATGTGCCACAGGACCTTCGAAGTGAGCAGTATAGCCCCACATTACAGAAGAGGGACAAGGGACAGATGGAGCTGGGAAGTGACTTCACCAAGCCATGTGGTCGGACAGTGGCAGACCAGGGATCCGAACCCAGAACTGGGTCACCCCCAAACTGCATCACCATCCCAATGGCCTTGGGTGAGGAGGCTTACCTCCACAGAATACCTCATCCATAAATTGGGAGTCTTGTGTGTAAAGATTCAATGGTCTGATCCACACAGAACACATACACGTGTGTACACACACACTTATGCACATATATGCACATGTACACATGCATACATGCATTTGTATCTATACACACACACACACATGTGCAAAAATGCTTGCACATAGGCTCAATTAATACTGGCAAGTGTCCACATTGTTCTTTTAAGGAAATGTCCAGTGTTAAGTAAACAGAGTCATCGAGCCCTGGACCTTCTCAATCCATCAGAGCTGCCCGTCTGAGCTCACATGTGACAGAGGTCCTGCGGTGCTCAGCTCCTGGGAGGCCACACTGCGTGGAGGGCAGACAAGCTGGCCCTTGGGGAACAGCGAGAGCTCCCTGGGTGTGCCCCACTGCTCCTCTGCCTCTGGTTATGGGGGCTCCCCCTTTGTGTGTCCCCCATGTGTAGCCATCCATGTCTGCCTGTTGCTTGAGGACCAACCATGCTCTTAGAAAGTTGCTTCAACCGCATCTAGGGAACAAAGGGCCTTGGCTCCTGCTGGGGCCATTTCTGGAGGTCTGGAGTGGGTGGAGACCCTTCGGCAGCCTTTCTCCCCACCCCAGATAAATGTTGGTTCCCCAGTGTGTGGGCCTGGTCAGCCCCCAAACCTCAACTCACCTTTTTTAGGGTGCTGTCTTAATCTGGAAAACACAGCATGCGGCCAAAGTTCTGTGAGAGCACTTTGCAGGGAGTGCAAGCCAGGAAGCAGGACGAGGGAAGGGGCTGGAGACAGCTATGACTGAGAGCAAACACTGGGGCGCCAGCCACACCAGCCACAGCGTCACCACTAGCACCACTGCCTGCTCCCTCTCGAGGACCAAAAACAGGGCCATTCAGAATGGTCTGCAGTCATGGGACAGGAGAGGGAGAGGATTCTCTGCCTCTTTTCTCTCTAAGACGCAACTACTCCCTACACACCCCTGGTCCAGCATTAGCCTCTACAGTCCTGCTGGGGAGCTAGAGCCACAAATTCAGTCTGGTCAAGAAGCCAGTGTGTAGGCAGGTGACACTTCGCTGCCATGGGGCCCCAGATCTGTAGTGATGGTGGTGGCAGTTTGGGGGACCTGAAAATACAGGCATGGATCAGAGGTGTCACATTAAGGGAACTCTTTAGGGAGCTATGGGGGAATAAGAAGTCATTACTCATACTCTCATTCTCAAGTATGAATATGCATGAGAATTACCTGGGTCCATCCTGGAAATTCTGGCTGGGTAGGTCTAGGTTGGCCCTTGATCTTCATTTTAAATAAGCCTTCCTAAAACAATATGGAGGTTCCTAAAACAATACGGAGGTTCCTTAAAGATTAAAGATAGACCTTTCATATGATCCAGCAATTCTGCTTGTGATTATACACCCAAAGGAAATGAAAACAAGATATTGAATAGATATATGCACTCCCATGTTTATTACAGCATTATTCACAATAGCCAAGATGTGGAAACAACCTAAGTGCCCATCAACAGGTGAGTGGCTAAAGAAGATGTGTTATATACACACAATGGAATTTTATTCAGCCATGAGAAAGAAGGAGATCTTTCCATTTGCAGCAACATGGATGGAACTTTAGAACATTATGCTAAGAGAGATAAGTCAGACAGAGAAAGACAAGTACTATATGATATCACTTATATGTGGAATCTAAAAAAGCCAAACTCATAAAAATAGAGAGTAAAATGGTGGTTACCTGTGGATGGGGGTGGGGGTAATAGGACAGATTCTGTTTAAGGGTACAAATTTGCAAAGAGTAGTAAATAAGCTCTAGAGAGCTAATGAACTTTATAGTGAGTATAGATACTGGTATTGTACCATAATCATCAAACTTGCCAAGAGACTAGAGCTCAATGATTCCAACTATTGAAAAGAAAGAATAATTATGTGCTGTGGTAGAGGTGCTAATTATTGCTACAGCAATCACATTTCAATCTATAAATGTATCAACATGTTCTGCACCTTAAATTTATACAATGTTATATGTCAAATATATTTCAGTAATTAAAAAAAAAGTCGGGCTTCCCTGGTGGCTCAGTGGTTGAGAGTCCACCTGCCGATGCAGGGGACATGGGTTTGTACCCCGTTCCAGGAAGATCCCACATGCCGTGGAGTGAGTAGGCCCGTGACCCATGGCTGCTGAGCCTGCGCGTCCGGAGCCTGTGCTCCGCAACGGGAGAGGCCACAACAGTGAGAGGCCCGCGTACCACACAAAAAAAAAAAAAAAAAAAAAAGTCTTCATAGTGATGCTGATTCCTGAGGGCCACAGATGACATTGGTCCATGGTCTTCCCTCACACTCATTATTTCCCTGTTCCCTGACAAGGAAGATATCATAATCACCTATGACTGCTTAACTAATTACCCCAAATGCAGTGGTTTGTAGCAGCAACATTTATTACTGCATGGTTTCTGTAGGTCAAGGATCTGGCACCAATGATGGTGGGGAAGATGTAGCTGAGCCCCTGCTTCAGAGACTCTTAAGGTGTTGGCTGAACAGTAGTCATTGTAAAGCTTGAAGTTGGGAGGATCTTTGTCTTTGCAGGCAGGATTCAATTCATTTTGATCTGTTAGTCAGAGGATTGATTTCCTGCCATGAGGATTTCTCCAACACAACAGCTTGCTTCATTAAACCAAGCAAGCCAAGGGGAGTGAGTTCAAGCAAGATAGAAGTCACAGTCTTTTATGGCCCAATCCTGGAGGTGGCATCCTGTATTCTGTTCATTGGAAGCAACTCACCCGGTCCAGTCCCCACACATTGGGAGAGGATTATTCAAGAGTGTGAATACCAGGATGTGGGGATCACCAAGGAACCATTTCAGAAGCTGCCTACTCCAATCTGCCCTCTGGACCACAATGATTCATGTTTCTCCTCCAAGGTCCTCAAAAGTCTCATCACATAGCTCAAAGTCAAGAACCTCATCATCTAAGTGAGGTTCAGGGGTGGGTGAGGTTCCTCCAGTGTTGTTGTTTAAGTCCAGCTCCTCTGGATCTGCAGACCCATGAACTAAAAAGACAAGTTATCTGCCCCTACACACGCTGTGCACATTGGAGGGACAGGCATAGGGCAAGTGGTATAGACATTTTTGTTCCAAAAGGGGGAAAATGGGAGGCACTTGTCTATAGCAATTCTGAAATCCATCTGGGCAAAGGTGAGAAGTTCCTTGATTAGGTCTCAAGGCCTGGGGAAAAATTCTCTGTGCTCTTGGCAGCACTCTCTTTGCTCTTGGTTCTGTCCTCTTAGTCATTCTTACTTTTTCATCAATGATGAAGGGTGTTTGCCTCTGAGCATCTCTCAGGCTTCTTCCTACCAGTATAATTGGGGTTGGGGGGCCCCAAATCCTCTTTTCATTTTGTACCATCTCTGTCCCTTTTAGTTCAAGCTGAAAGTGTTTTTGCTGATGCAATTTTCTCAAACACTTTTTGGGTCTTCTGTGAATCTCATTGGGGCAATCTCCATTAGACAAAAGCCACCACCAAATCTCTTTAAGATAAGCCCTTCTCTGCCTTGGGCTTCTGCTGAAAGAGATGAGGGTCAATGCTTCCAACTTTCTAGAGACCCTATTGTTCAGTTGAGAGGAAATGTGAGATACACACTTAGTCTCTTGAAAGGGTCCTTTGTGAGTCTCAGTAGTACTCTGATGCTTTGATCATTTTGAGGTCTTAACAAAAAGATTGTACAGTCTCACTATTGACTTTATTTCTAGATCACTTTTGAAGATTGCTCAGAAAGCTTTTCTTAATTTTAACATCTTTTACCACCAGAAGAAGCTGAGAATTTTCAAAATCATCAAGTCTTGGTTCCTTTTGGTTTAATAATTTTTCTCCCAATTTATCTCTCTCCTCTCATATTTTACTATAAGAAGCAAGAAGAAACCAGGAAACATGTTTAACATTTTGCTTGGAAATCTCCTGAGCTAGACCACACAGTTCATTAGGTACAAGTTCCACCTTCCATATAACTGCAGGTGACAGTGTTGCTAAGCTTTCTGTTGTTGCGTAGCAAGTATTCCCCATTCCCCACAATTTCCTATAGTGTGTCCCTGTCCTTTGGAGCTCTCACTGGAAGTGTCTTCAAAGCCCAGATATGTGTTAACAGTCTGTTCAAAGCAGTTTAGGCTTTCTCCATCATTTTTCTCAAAATCCCTCCAGCTTTCACCCACTGCCCAGTTTCTGAACCCACTTTCACATTTTTAGGTGTTGGTTGCAGCAGCACAATACTGGTACTAAAATCTGTCTTGATTATCTATTGCCATATAATACATTAATCCAAAACTTTGTGTCTTAAAACAATAACAGTTACTATCTCAGTTTCTGTTGGTCTGGAATCTAGACACAGCTTACCTGGGGCCCTGCTTCAGGGTCTCACAGGCTGCAACACAGGTGTTGCTGGGGCTCTGGTCATCCCAAGTCTTAACTAGGGAAGGACCGTCCTCCAACATCACTCACATGGTTGTTGGCAGGATCTGGTTCCTCGCAGGCTGTGGTCTCAGTTCTTTGCCACATGGGGCCTCTCATTTGTGACAGCTTGCTTCATCAAAGCAGTAAACTGGGAGGGCCAGAGGGGGTAGAGAGCAAGGCTGAAGTCAAAGGCCTTGGTAGGTTAAACTTGGAAATGGCGTCCTGTCATATTTGTCATATTCCATTCATTAGAAGTAGAGCACTAGGTCCAGCTGGCACACATATCCCCATGTACACACACACACACACACGGCAACACAATACACATACAATCACATATGTGCAAACACACATGCATACTCACACACATACACACATTTAAAAACACATATGCA
The DNA here is from genome assembly GCF_003676395.1 of Aethalodelphis obliquidens. NCBI lineage: Eukaryota > Metazoa > Chordata > Mammalia > Artiodactyla > Delphinidae > Aethalodelphis > Aethalodelphis obliquidens. The sequence continues at coordinate 2,030,991 of NW_020838018.1, forward strand.
CACACATACATGTACACGCTCAACTTCCCAAATACTTGCACACTCACACACATGTGCATGCACATATATTCAAAACCCACAGTACATACCTGCACACACACTAAGACATACACATATACACATATACTTCCATGTAAACACACACTCAAAACCCCCACACACATGCTTGCACACAACACACAGGCATACTTGCATACAGATACACATATACATATGTACACACGCACAGGGAGGGGGTAGGAATCCTAGGGTGTAGGAATCACTGGGGGCCATTCCAGAAGCTGCCTAGCACAGGGACCAAGCCATGAGGAGGTCCCTGTGGGCCCCTTCCCCTGGAGTTTCTGGGGCAGGAAACCTCTGCTCCTTTGGCCTCTGTTTTCTCAGAGAACGGAGCTTTCCCTGGTTCTGCAGCAGCAGCTGGGGGGCTTCAGCTCCGAGATGGCACACCCATAGCCAGCAAGTTGGTGCTGGTCTGAACCAGACACTTGGCCATCGTCAGGGCCCAGGAATCCCTTCCACGTCCCTCTGTGTGTCCTGTGCTTCCTCACAGCAAGGCCGCTGGCTTTGCAGAGCAAGCATCTGAGAGTGAGCCAGGAGAAAGCCTCAGAAAGCACACACGGTCCTGTTTTCTGAACTCTATGGATGGAGGCCATCCTGGAGGTCTGCCCGGGTCTGGGGGCTGGATGTGGGCTCCCCCCTGGATGGGTGGGTGGTGAGATCACTGTAAGAAGAGCATCTGGGATGGGACAGTGTAATGACCCTCTGTGAAAATACACTCTTTCCCACTAGCCAATCAGATGGTTTAAACCCATCACAAAAGGGAGCTGTTAATTTATTATTGTCCCTCCCAGAGAGAACACGCACAGCCTACAGGATGGGCTGGAGACTTGGACTCACGAGGCCTCCAAGGGCAGGAGACCCTGCCCAGGGAAATGCCATGGGAATGCTTTTGGGGACACCTGAGACTTTTCACACAGCCAAGTCAAAAGGACTTGGTCACACTCTGGCCAGGCTCGCTCCACTTCGGTGCAAGTGGCTGGCTCCCCTCCAAGACCGGCCTTCAGCCATGGTGACTGGGCGGTGGCTGACAAGAGCAGAGGTGCCCTCAGGGGACACCAGGACACGGGGGATGAGTCACTGGGTGGTGCCACCACCAGGAAACCCCGGCCTCCCGGGTTCTTCTCTGCATCCAGAGGTGGCAAGGCTGCACCCCTTCGGAAGGTGGACCCCCGGGAGCACGGGGCAGAAATTCCCCATCTGGTGTGTCTGGAACATGGTTCTGTACTGTCTCTAGGTGTTTTTCCAGGGCCATGCTGCAAGTTTGCAGATTCTAGCAGGCGGGAAGCCTGCTCTTTCCGGGTGGTCCCCAGAAAAGCTCTCCCACTGGCCTGTGAGAAGAAACGATGGGCATTGTGAGACAAGAACGGACGGACAGAGCCGGTGGGGCCTGAGCTGAAGTGCCCAGACCAGATGCTGCTTCTGTCCTAGATTCCTGGTCTGTAAATTAAGGGCTGTATCTCACTGTCTGGCCCTCCCCAAATTCTCATGGGCATTGGGGCCATTGTCTGGTGTGCAAATCATTAACAAAACGCGCTGGGTTGCAAAATGTTATTGATTCCTGAGCACTTTCATTAGCTCCATCTGCATTTCCCAATATCTTCCAGCTGACTTCCTCCCTCCCTCAGCTCTGGCGTCAGGACCCTCTCTCTCTAGCTCGCAGCGATCCTCCTGCAACTCTTTTCTGGGATTCCTCTTGGCAACAGTTCTCTCAACAGAAACAACAAAAGCCTTTGTCTGCCTTCAGAGAAGTCAAGGAGACTCCTTAAACTGGGTTAAGGGATGATTTTCTAGTTTTATGTTTTTCCCTAATTAGCTTAATGTACTTAAGGACTCTGCATTTTGCAAAATGATAATGTTATTTAACCCTTTGTCTGTGGAGTTGCATGATTGATAATAAACATCCACTGACGGAAAAGCATCGTGCTAGGAGATTCATCTACACTGACTGTATAATCCTCACAACAGGTAAACTAAGGCACAGGCAGACTAGACTACAGTCAGCAATGAGTCATTCTCCAAGAGTAGTGGCAAATTCTGGGACACTCTTGCCATCCAGAGGTGGATTCAAGCTCCTTATTCTGAATGTGAACTGTATTCAGTGGTGGAAAGGATGGTGTGTGGATTTAAGGCTAGATCAGAAAAGGCAATGCAGCTTCTTCTTGACTCTCTCTCAGGATCCCTATTCTTGGATCCCAGCTGCCATGTTGGGAGGAAGCCCAGCTGCCACAGGAAAGGCCACAATTCCAGAGGTCCCAGCTTCGTGACAGCCAGCATCCACTGCTCACTGTTAAGTGAGTGGTCCTTCAGAGGCTTGCAGCCTCTAGGCCACACCAAGCTATTCCTGCTGAATGCTGCCCAAGTTGCAGATTTGCGAGCAAAATAAATGTGGTGGTTGTTTAAGACACTACATTTTGGGGTGGTTTGTTGCCCAGCAATAGATAACCAAAGGCCAGGACTGAGATTCAAACCCAGGTCTCTGTGTCTCTAGGGACCCTCCCAAGATGCAAAATAAAAAGAGGAAGCTGACCATGCCCCTTGGTCTAGGTCTGCTGCCAGTTTTGATCTGGTCACCCTCATAATGCCAGAGCCACAACAGTCATTGGTGATGAGGGCTGCCCTGCTAACACTGCTATTTCTCATGCTTTCTATGCAGTCACTGTGGCTCTGGTTCCCTGACAGACCCCTGCCAGCCACTGGAGCTGTTTGCTTAGAGGAAAGGAGGTAACCAAGGGCGCTCACCACCTCTCAGGGCCACTAGGATGAATGCCTGCACCTGAAAGACGGTGTTGTCTCCCCCGAGTTTGGTGCCCCTCATCAGAAGCCTTGAGCTTCTTACAAGTATTTTCATCATCATGTGCCCATGAGAGATGGGGCTGAGATGCAGCTTGTGATTCACTGTTCTAGCCCCATCGTTTGGGGGGACAGCTGCAGAGACCTGCACTGAAAGCCTCAACCCCACAGCCCATCAGAGGTGAAGTCCACACCTGAACCCCGTGACCAGCACTGTGGGACCACCACCAACTGGAAGTTTAAGGACAGACAGTTTAACACAGCAGCTGAGGCGTGTTTGGGGTGCTGAATTCCACACTGTACTTGTTTTTACCAAGATGAGGTTCTTGGAATATGCAGTTGTCATTCCAAGACCCGGGGAACCCCAAGCACTGTTGAAGGCAGATCTTACATACGCGATGAATTTGTAATGCATTTTTCCTTTTTTAAACGATTTTTTTTTTGATGTGGACCATTTTCTAAAGTCTTTATCGAATTTGTTACAATATTACTTTTGTTTTACATTTTTGTTTTTTGGCCACGAGGCATGTGGGATCTTAGCTCCCCAACCAGGGATCGAACCTGCACCCCCTGCACTGGAAGGTGAAGTCTTAACCACTGGACTGCGAGGGAAGTCCTCTGCATTTTTCCTATTTAAAAAAAAAAAATTGTAGGGACTTCCCTGGTGATCCAGTGGTAAAGAATCCACCTTCCAATGCAGGGGACTCGGGTTCGATCCCTGGTCGGGGAACTAAGATCCCACATGCCGCAGGGAAACTAAGCCCGTGCGCCACAGCTACTGAGCTCGCACGTCTCAACTAGAGGGGAGAAAAACCCACACGCCACAACTAGAGAGAAGCCCGAGTGCTGCAACGAAAAGATCCTGCATGCCTCAATGAAGATGCCGTGTGCCTGCAACTAAGACCTCATGCAGCCAAAATAAATTTAAAAAATTGTAGTGAAAAACATTAACATAAATTTTACCATCTTAGCAATCTTTAAGTGCATGGTTCAGTAGTGTTCAGTATGTTCACATTGTTGTGAAGCAGATCTCCAGAACTTATTCATCTTCCCAAACTGAAACTGCCCCTATTAAACACCAACTCCCCATTATACCCTCTTCCCAGGCCCTGGCACCCCATTCTACTTTTCTATGACTTTGACTCTTCCAGGGACCTCATATAAGTGGAATTACATAGTATTTGTGATAGAATCACTTAACAGAATGTCCTGAAGTTTCATCCATGTTGGAGCATGTGGCAGAATTTCCTTCCTTTCTAAAGGCTGATTAGTACTCCACTCTCTCTACATACCACATTTCGTCTACCCATTCATCCATTGGTGGACACTTGGGTTGCTTCCACCTCTTGGCTGTCGTGAACAATGATGTTATGAACATGGGTGTGCAAATGCAATGCATTTCTCTGTGTGCCTTGGGTAGCGGCCCTTTCCTCCTGGGCAGACTCAGGGTACCTTGGACCTCCAGCAGTTGGCTGTTCACGAGGTCCAGGGTTTGGCCTGCTCTGCCAGCTTCCTGACAGGGTAGGGGAGTGTGGGGTCTGACCTTCCTTGAAGGGTGTGCTGCAGCAACCTGGGCAAAAACTGGCTCCAGCAGCTGCCAGATGTCCTTACATTTAAGAGGTCCAGGTGCCACCAGACCCAGCCCATGAATTACCCATAACTAGTTTTCTGACAGCTATGGGTGTCATCCCACCTGTTGCAACAAAGAAGTCTCAAGTTTCTTTGGCCAGGTTGGCTTAAGCATTTCCAGCACCAGTGTTTGCAAATACAGTTGTAGGGCCTATGGCTCTGGGCCTTCCATTAAGATTGTCTGCTGAATTTGTAGGCAGGCCCAGGCAGTTTGAGAAATCCTGATGGAGCAACACAAGAGAACACTTAAAGAAGCCAAATTTATTGCAAATAGATATGAAGCTGTGGCCTTCTAGTCTGGCTGTACAGCTGTGTAAAATCGTTCAGCAACGTGAGCCAACAGATACTAAGCAGAGTGAAAACCTGGCTGTAAAATTTGATAGGCTGCTGGGGCTTGCAAGACAGATGGGCTGGGGTGGGTGAGGGAACTGGGCCCAAAGGTTATGCTCTGGGTGGCTCTCAGACCTACAGGGTAGTCTGGGCATTAAGACATACGATAGCCACCCAGGATCTCTTTCGCAGAGCAAAAGTAAAGACTGCAGGCTGACTGCTATGATAAACGAGAGAGATGAAGGAGAAAGGGTCATAAATTGTGGAGTTTAGGAGGTGTTAGAATGCAAAGAGCAGTGGGGAAGCGAGAAGCGTCTGATTGCATTTCCCATAGAATATGGTTTAGCTCCTAAATCAATCTCACATTGTATGCGTTTGTAGTACACTTCTGAATACCAGATTATGGGCAGTGCTCTGTAAACTGACCAGCAGCCCTAAACAACACCGAACAGCTCAGAGATGATAACAATGCTATCAGGACCAGAGGGCATTCCCTGGGGCCAGAAAACCAGGCCAGAAAACCAGCTGTAGTTCCCCTTCAGCTCTCACCAGCCCTCAGAGAGGAGAGGCTGAGCAAGCAGGGGGAAGCTGCCCCCATACCTAGCTCTCACCATCTCCTGCTCTACCTGCATGGCTCTTGTTGGGGCTTTAAACTGTTTGCCCCATGGCAGCTTGACAGACGCCCATCTGGCTATACACTGAGGGCTGGGAGCTGCTGCAAGGACTGCTGGGCTCTGCCCTGTGTGTCTCAGAGCTGAGTGAACACTCTAGACAATGGCCAAGCTCTGGTCCCATCCTGAACGCTCTTTGTGGTCATGATTTCGTCTTCTGTGAGTATCGGTTTGAATTGAAACTTATCTAAGCAAGAGAAGGATGACCACAGGAGCTGCAGTCCTGGCTTAGTTATCCCCCAGAGAGTTGGATTTGTACAGCAGAGGAAAGCAAAGCTAAATTCAGTGTATCTAGAAGTGAACAGAAAGGGGAGAACCATATAGCAGAGCTGAGTGTATAGAGTCAGAGTGGCACTTGGAGGGAAATTTAGAAACTACAATCATGGGATAAGAAACATATGATTTAAAGAATTTTAACCAAGTACTAACCCAAGAATCTAGAAAAAGGCCAACAACGCAAACCTAAACAAAAGGAAAGAAGGAAGAAAAACAAATGCAGTCATATTTGAAACAGTAAATAAGTGAGAAACACACCCAGTAGGTAAGATCCATGAAATCCGAGACCTGTTTGTTCTCTCCAACATTTACACAGGCACAGAAAGCTCTTGCAAATATGATTAGGGAGGAAAGAGAGCTGACATAGCGCTAGAGGTAGAGAGAGCTCAAATATGAGAGGCTAAAGTATCAATTTTATATAAATAAATTTGGAAATCCAGATAGGATTGATGACTTTCAGAAAACAAATTCCATCAAACTGAATCAGAGGAATTCTGAATGTACCAAAAATGATAGAATAAATGGAAAATATAGTCAAAAGTTCTGCCTCTATGAAAGGCACTGTCCTTTCACAGGTTTTAACACTCATGCAACCTTAAAGGGAAGGCCCATTCCCACATTATTTATCATATTTTTTCATGGGATTAAAAAAGTTTTGTATGCTATTCTACAAAGGTGGAAACACACTTGAGAGTCAAGTTGAACAGAATAAAAATGTGTGTAAATTAGACATATATTTAATGATGAAGTATCATAAATTTAATGATATATTTAATGATGATGTTCTGGAAACATTTCCATTATTGTCAGAAAAAATACTTGTATGGCTACCACAAATACAGATATTCAACACTGTTTATAAGATCTCAGCAAAAACAGGGAAAAAATAAGTAGAAATATTTAAAAGGGACAGACACATTGTAATTATTTGCATATAAAAAATCCAAGATAGTAAATCACACTCATTTGAACTCATATAATTTAATTGAGTAGTTGGACCCAAGATAACTTTACAAAACCTAATTCATTTTCCAAAAGCCAGCAAAAGGATAATGTAATTTTTAAGGAAATATTCTATTCATATCATTATTGAAAACTGACAATATTGTGTAATATACATAAAAAGATACACATTGTTATGAATTGAATTGTGGTCCCGTCCCCAAATCCAGATGTTGAAGTCCTAACCCCCAGTACCTCAGAATGTGACCTTATTTGGAAGTATAGTTATTACAGTTGTATTTATGTTGGAGTAAGGTGGCCCCTACTCCAACATGACTGGTAACCATATAAAAAAAGGAAATTTGGAGACAGACACACACATGGAGGACACCATATGCAGATGAAGACCGAGATCAGGGTGATGCTTCTACAAGCCAAAGAACACCAAAGGTCGCCAGCAAACCACCAGAAGCTGGGAGACAGGCCTGGAACAGATCCCCCCCATCATGACCTCAGACGGAGCTAAGCCTGCTGACACCTTGATTTTGGACTTCTGGTCTCCAGAACTGGGAGACAATACATTTCTGTTAGTTAAGCCACCTAAGCTGTGGTACTTTGTTATGACAGCCCTGGCACACTACCTCACCTATATGTAGAATGCTAAGAACATTTACTGAAAGATCTAAAAGAAGACTTGGACAAGGTGAGACATGTGCCCTATTTGTGGGTGGAAGAAGCTGCCTCCGGGAGGTTGCCTTGTAGCTGTGGAGTTCCTCTCAGAGGAAAGTTGTAGTTTACTTCCAGAATAGCAGGAGGGTGCACCTGTTGGCAGTGCTCTGGGGAAACTGGACACGTTGCCACCCCACCCCAACCCCAGCTCCTGGACCAGGGCAGAGATGGCTGCTGCTTGCCTCCTTGGGTCCCCCTCTGCATCCCATTCTTACCTGAAGACGAGGGAAGCCCCTGCGCTTCCACAGGGTGGGTGACTACTAGCTCATTCCCCAGAGGGGAGAACTGGTCCATCCTTCTGAGACACCCATGTGATGAATGAACCTTTTGAGGGGTCAGGTGGAGGGAGAGTCTTGTCTTGGGAAGTTTTCACATCACCCACACTATCAGCCTCTCCCTTGACTTGGGTTTTTGTCCTGTGAGAAGGGGTCAGTGCAGGGCCTGGTGGGGCTGTCCGGGGCTGTCCCAAGGCCTGCAGAGCCTTCGCTGGTGCTCAATGTGCTGTGTGTGTAAGTGTTGTGTGTGTATATATGTGGCATGTATATGTGTGTGGTGTGAATGTGTGGTGTGTGTGTGTATGTGTGGTGTTTGTATGTGTGTGGTGTGTGTATGTGATATGTGTGTGTATGTGTCTATGTATGTGGTATGTCTGCATGTGCATATGTGTGTGATGTGTGTGTATGAGATATGTGTGTATGTATGCAGTGTGTATGTGATATGTGTGTATAGGTGTGAACGTATGTGGTGTGTGTATGAGATATGTGTGTGTATGTGTGTATGTATGCGGTGTGTATGTG
>NW_020838018.1:2039314-2040657 GCF_003676395.1 Aethalodelphis obliquidens
GTGTGTGTGTGTGTGTAGTGGGATGAGGCAGGAATCTTCATTTGCTACAGAGGTCCCACTACAGAAGTTCTGGAAATCATACTGCCTGAAACCCTGGGTCAGGGCTAAGCCACGTCAATTTGCATTCACAGATTATATACTAAATATGGTTGAAAAGTAGGGAAACAAAAACAGTCTGGATAGTCTTGTAGAGAAATAAACCCCACGCTCAGTGGGATGCTGGATCTTGGTAAACTCGGGCCTCCCCTTCCTGCTGTCTTGGGAGAAGGCTGGGGCAGTGTGGCCTCCAGCTCAAGTCCTTTTGTCCAGGGAGCAGTTTGTCAAGCAGCAGGGGCTGGTGGTCACACCCTCCCTCTGTGGTCGGAGGCCCGGTGAGTGTCAGCGGGCAGGACACTGTTTAGACAGAAAGGACCTGCCTTTCTGTCAACCCTGGAGAATTTGTCTCCTGCCGGCTCCTGGAGCAATCCTGGAGCATTTGTCTTTTGTCCGGGAGCTGTTTACAGGAAGTCTTCGGAGCTCCCGGTGCAGCGAACATTCTCAGGGCAGGTGCCCCAGACAGCTGCCAGGCCCAGCACCTGATGCAGCTCTGTTCTCTGGCTTTGCCAAAAAGTCCAGGTTGATGGTTTGAAAAATATTGCTAGTTATCTATAAAACAACATATTAATAGCTGAATTCTTTTACCTGAGAAAGTTCCAGTATTGGTACTTTAAATACTTTTGTCCTTGGAAATGTATTTAATCTTTATTGTGCAAATATCTGAGTCTGTTGCATTTGGGTCCTAGTTCAAGACTTTCCTATGAGAGATCCTCTTTTCTGATGGTATATGATATATGATTTGATATCTATCTATGATATATGTCCATACCTATATCTGTACCTCTGTCTATCTATGTATTGTATATACTGTTACTTAACTGGATATAAATGGAACAACCTACTTCCTCTCCGCATCTGCTCTCCCAGTTCATCTTCCTAAGACCATGTTGTCGTAATTTCAAATGTGAAGTGCTTCTCAATTGTCCCTCAACCTAGTGATTCAGGCTCCCAGCTCCCGGCTCCCGTTTCATCAGTCTGTGGTTGTCTGTTTGATACTGCTCTTGCCTTTTGGTGCCCACTCAGCCTTGTTCCCTGTGCACATCCAGTCCCCCAGGGGTCCCCAAGGGAGGTGTCCCCTGGGGCAGCTGCCTGGCCCTGCCCTCGGCAGGTTTTCTCCTTAGCCGCCTTCCAGGTGGCGGCTATGCCAGCTGCCCAGCACCCTCACAGCCGTCTCCCTCCTCTTGCTTCCTTTCGGGGCTGTCTCTCTCTCTCTCTCTCTCTCTCTCTCTCTCTCTCTCTCTCTCTCT